>NW_024609751.1:0-65000 GCF_018296145.1 Oncorhynchus tshawytscha
GACAGTGTTAGGTGGTCTATCAGTAGACTGTCTAGTGGTGGATGTACTGGGACAGTGTTAGGTGGTCTGTATCAGTAGACTGTCTGTCTAGTGGTGGATGTAGTGGGACAGTGTTAGGTGGTCTGTATCAGTAGACTGTCTAGTGGTGGATGTAGTGGGACAGTGTTAGGTGGTCTGTGTAGATGTGGTGGATGTAGTGGGACAGTGTTAGGTGGTCTGTATCAGTAGACTGTCTGTCTAGTGGTGGATGTAGTGGGACAGTGTTAGGTGGTCTGTATCAGTAGACTGTCTGTGGTGGATGTAGTGGGACAGTGTTAGGTGGTCTGTATCAGTAGACTGTCTGTCTAGTGGTGGATGTAGTGGGACAGTGTTAGGTGGTCTGTATCAGTAGACTGTCTGTCTGTGGGACAGTGTTAGGTGGGTGGATGGTCTGTATCAGTAGACTGTCTGTAGTGGTGGATGGGACAGTGTTAGGTGGTCTGTATCTAGTGGTGGTGGTATGTAGTGGGACAGTGTTAGGTGGTCTGTATCAGTAGACTGTCTGTCTAGTGGTGGATGTAGTGGGACAGTGTTAGGTGGTCTGTATCAGTAGACTGTCTGTCTAGTGGTGGATGTAGTAGGACAGTGTTAGGTGGTCTGTATCAGTAGACTGTCTGTCTAGTGGTGGATGTAGTGGGACAGTGTTAGGTGGTCTGTATCAGTAGACTGTCTGTCTAGTGGTGGATGTAGTGGGACAGTGTTAGGTGGTCTGTATCAGTAGACTGTCTGTCTAGTGGTGGATGTAGTGGGACAGTGTTAGGTGGTCTGTATCAGTAGACTGTCTGTCTAGTGGTGGATGTAGTGGGACAGTGTTAGGTGGTCTGTATCAGTAGACTGTCTGTCTAGTGGTGGATGTAGTGGGACAGTGTTAGGTGGTCTGTATCAGTAGACTGTCTGTCTAGTGGTGGATGTAGTGGGACAGTGTTAGGTGGTCTGTATCAGTAGACTGTCTGTCTAGTGGTGGATGTAGTGGGACAGTGTTAGGTGGTCTGTATCAGTAGACTGTCTGTCTAGTGGTGGATGTAGTGGGACAGTGTTAGGTGGTCTGTATCAGTAGACTGTCTGTCTAGTGGTGGATGTAGTGGGACAGTGTTAGGTGGTCTGTATCAGTAGACTGTCTGTCTAGTGGTGGATGTAGTGGGACAGTGTTAGGTGGTCTGTATCAGTAGACTGTCTGTCTAGTGGTGGATGTAGTGGGACAGTGTTAGGTGGTCTGTATCAGTAGACTGTCTGTCTAGTGGTGGATGTAGTGGGACAGTGTTAGGTGGTCTGTTAGTAGTGGTCTGTATCAGTTAGATCAGTCTGTCTAGTGGTGGATGTAGTGGGACAGTGTTAGGTGGTCTGTATCAGTAGACTGTCTGTCTAGTGGTGGATGTAGTGGGACAGTGTTAGGTGGTCTGTATCAGTAGACTGTCTGTAG
Source organism: Oncorhynchus tshawytscha (assembly GCF_018296145.1). Taxonomy (NCBI): domain Eukaryota; kingdom Metazoa; phylum Chordata; class Actinopteri; order Salmoniformes; family Salmonidae; genus Oncorhynchus; species Oncorhynchus tshawytscha. Next base: position 1,460 of record NW_024609751.1, read on the forward strand.
TGGGACAGTGTGGTGGATGTAGACTGTCTAGTGGGACAGTGTTAGGTGGTCTGTATCAGTAGACTGTCTAGTGGTGGATGTAGTGGGACAGTGTTAGGTGGTCTGTATCAGTAGACTGTCTGTCTAGTGGTGGATGTAGTGGGACAGTGTTAGGTGGTCTGTATCAGTAGACTGTCTGTCTAGTGGTGGATGTAGTGGGACAGTGTTAGGTGGTCTGTATCAGTAGACTGTCTAGTGGTGATGTAGTGGGACAGTGTTAGGTGGGACAGTAGTGGTTGTAGTGGGACAGTGTTAGGTGGTCTGTATCAGTAGACTGTCTGTCTAGTGGTGGATGTATGTGGGACAGTGTTAGGTGGTCTGTATCAGTAGACTGTCTGTCTAGTGGTGGATGTAGTGGGACAGTGTTAGGTGGTCTGTATCAGTAGACTGTCTGTCTAGTGGTGGATGTAGTGGGACAGTGTTAGGTGGTCTGTATCAGTAGACTGTCTGTCTAGTGGTGGAGTGGTGACAGTGTTAGGTGGTCTGACAGACTGTCTGTTAGTGGTGGTGGTCAGTGTTAGGTGGTCTGTATCAGTAGACTGTCTGTCTAGTGGTGGATGTACTGGGACAGTGTTAGGTGGTCTGTATCAGTAGACTGTCTAGTGGTGGATGTAGTGGGACAGTGTTAGGTGGTCTGTATCAGTAGACTGTCTAGTGGTGGATGTAGTGGGACAGTGTTAGGTGGTCTGTATCAGTAGACTGTCTGTCTAGTGGTGGATGTAGTGGGACAGTGTTAGGTGGTCTGTATCAGTAGACTGTCTGTCTAGTGGTGGATGTAGTGTGACAGTGTTAGGTGGTCTGTATCAGTAGACTGTCTGTCTAGTGGTGATGATGGGACAGTGTTAGGTGGTCTGACAGTGTTAGGACAGTGGTCTGTATCAGTAGAGGTGTCTGTCTAGTGGTGGATGTAGTGGGACAGTGTTAGGTGGACAGTGTTAGGTGGTCTGTATCAGTAGACTGTCTGTCTAGTGGTGGATGTAGTGGGACAGTGTTAGGTGGTCTGTATCAGTAGACTGTCTGTGGTGGATGTAGTGGGACAGTGTTAGGTGGTCTGTATCAGTAGACTGTCTGTCTAGTGGTGGATGTAGTGGGACAGTGTTAGGTGGTCTGTATCAGTAGTCTGTCTGTCTAGTGGTGGATGTAGTGGGACAGTGTTAGGTGGTCTGTATCAGTAGACTGTCTGTCTAGTGGTGGATGTAGTGGGACAGTGTTAGGTGGTCTGTATCAGTAGACTGTCTAGTGGTGGATGTGGACAGTGTTAGGTGGTCTGTATCAGTAGACTGTCTAGTGGTGGATGTAGTGGGACAGTGTTAGGTGGTCTGTATCAGTAGACTGTCTGTCTAGTGGTGGATGTAGTGGGACAGTGTTAGGTGGTCTGTATCAGTAGACTGTCTGTCTAGTGGTGGATGTAGTGGGACAGTGTTAGGTGGTCTGTCATCAGTAGACTGTCTGTCTAGTGGTGGATGTAGTGGGACAGTGTTAGGTGGTCTGTATCAGTAGACTGTGTCTAGTGGTGGATGTAGTGGGACAGTGTTAGGTGGTCTGTATCAGTAGACTGTCTGTCTAGTGGTGGATGTAGTGGGACAGTGTTAGGTGGTCTGTATCAGTAGACTGTCTAGTGGTGGATGTAGTGGGACAGTGTTAGGTGGTCTGTATCAGTAGACTGTCTAGTGGTGGATGTAGTGGGACAGTGTTAGGTGGTCTGTATCAGTAGACTGTCTAGTGGTGGATGTAGTGGGACAGTGTTAGGTGGTCTGTATCAGTAGACTGTCTGTCTAGTGGTGGATGTAGTGGGACAGTGTTAGGTGGTCTTAGACTGTCTGTCTAGTGGTGGATGTAGTGGGACAGTGTTAGGTGGTCTGTATCAGTAGACTGTCTAGTGGTGGATGTAGTGGGACAGTGTTAGGTGGTCTGTATCAGTAGACTGTCTAGTGGTGGATGTAGTGGGACAGTGTTAGGTGGTCTGTATCAGTAGACTGTCTGTCTAGTGGTGGATGTAGTGGGACAGTGTTAGGTGGTCTGTATCAGTAGACTGTCTAGTGGTGGATGTAGTGGGACAGTGTTAGGTGGTCTGTATCAGTAGACTGTCTAGTGGTGGATGTAGTGGGACAGTGTTAGGTGGTCTGTATCAGTAGACTGTCTGTCTAGTGGTGGATGTAGTGGGACAGTGTTAGGTGGTCTGTATCAGTAGACTGTCTAGTGGTGGATGTATGTGGGACAGTGTTAGGTGGTCTGTATCAGTAGACTGTCTAGTGGTGGATGTAGTGGGACAGTGTTAGGTGGTCTGTATCAGTAGACTGTCTGTCTAGTGGTGGATGTAGTGGGACAGTGTTAGGTGGTCTGTATCAGTAGACTGTCTGTCTAGTGGTGGATGTAGTGGGACAGTGTTAGGTGGTCTGTATCAGTAGACTGTCTAGTGGTGGATGTAGTGGGACAGTGTTAGGTGGTCTGTATCAGTAGACTGTCTGTCTAGTGGTGGATGTAGTGGGACAGTGTTAGGTGGTCTGTATCAGTAGACTGTCTAGTGGTGGATGTAGTGGGACAGTGTTAGGTGGTCTGTATCAGTAGACTGTCTGTCTAGTGGTGGATGTAGTGGGACAGTGTTAGGTGGTCTGTATCAGTAGACTGTCTGTCTAGTGGTGGATGTAGTGGGACAGTGTTAGGTGGTCTGTATCAGTAGACTGTCTGTCTAGTGGTGGATGTAGTCGGACAGTGTTAGGTGGTCTGTATCAGTAGATTGTCTAGTGGTGGATGTAGTGGGACAGTGTTAGGTGGTCTGTATCAGTAGACTGTCTGTCTAGTGGTGGATGTAGTGGGACAGTGTTAGGTGGTCTGTATCAGTGTTAGGTGTCTGTAGACAGTGTTAGGTGGTCTGTCAGTAGACTGTCTGTAGTGGGATGGATGTAGGTGGTGGGACAGTGTTAGGTGGTCTGTATCAGTAGACTGTCTAGTGGTGGATGTAGTGGGACAGTGTTAGGTGGTCTGTATCAGTAGACTGTCTGTCTAGTGGTGGATGTAGTGGGACAGTGTTAGGTGGTCTGTATCAGTAGACTGGGACAGTGTTAGGTGGTCTGTATCTAGTGGTGGATGTAGTGGGACAGTGTTAGGTGGTCTGTATCAGTAGACTGTCTGTCTAGTGGTGGATGTAGTGGGACAGTGTTAGGTGGTCTGTATCAGTAGACTGTCTAGTGGTGGATGTAGTGGGACAGTGTTAGGTGGTCTGTATCAGTAGACTGTCTGTCTAGTGGTGGATGTAGTGGGACAGTGTTAGGTGGTCTGTATCAGTAGACTGTCTGTCTAGTGGTGGATGGTGGACAGTGTTAGGTGGTCTGTATCACAGTGTTAGTGGTGGATGGTGGGACAGTGTTAGGTGGTCTGTATCAGTAGACTGTCTAGTGGTGGATGTAGTGGGACAGTGTTAGGTGGTCTGTATCAGTAGACTGTCTGTCTAGTGGTGGATGTAGTGGGACAGTGTTAGGTGGTCTGACAGTGTTAGGTGGTCTGTATCAGTAGACTGTCTAGTGGTGGATGTAGTGTGACAGTGTTAGGTGGTCTGTATCAGTAGACTGTCTAGTGGTGGATGTAGTGGGACAGTGTTAGGTGGTCTGTATCAGTAGACTGTCTAGTGGTGGATGTACTGGGACAGTGTTAGGTGGTCTGTATCAGTAGACTGTCTAGTGGTGGATGTAGTGTGACAGTGTTAGGTGGTCTGTATCAGTAGACTGTCTGTGTAGTGGTGGATGTAGTGGGACAGTGTTAGGTGGTCTGTATCAGTAGACTGTCGGTCTAGTGGTGGATGTAGTGGGACAGTGTTAGGTGGTCTGTATCAGTAGACTGTCTAGTGGTGGATGTAGTGGGACAGTGTTAGGTGGTCTGTCAGTAGACTAGACTGTCTAGTGGTGGATGTAGTGGGACAGTGTTAGGTGGTCTGTATCAGTAGACTGTCTGTCTAGTGGTGGATGTAGTGGGACAGTGTTAGGTGGTCATCAGTAGACTGTCTAGTGGTGGATGTAGTGGGACAGTGTTAGGTGGTCTGTATCAGTAGACTGTCTGTCTAGTGGTGGATGTAGTGGGACAGTGTTAGGTGGTCTGTATCAGTAGACTGTCTGTCTAGTGGTGGATGTAGTGGGACAGTGTTAGGTGGTCTGTATCAGTAGACTGTCTGTCTAGTGGTGGATGTAGTGGGACAGTGTTAGGTGGTCTGTATCAGTAGACTGTCTAGTGGTGGATGTAGTGGGACAGTGTTAGGTGGTCTGTATCAGTAGACTGTCTGTCTAGTGGTGTAGATGTAGTGGGACAGTGTTAGGTGGTCTGTATCAGTAGACTGTCTGTCTAGTGGTGGATGTAGTGGGACAGTGTTAGGTGGTCTGTATCAGTAGACTGTCTGTCTAGTGGTGGATGTAGTGGGACAGTGTTAGGTGGTCTGTATCAGTAGACTGTCTGTCTAGTGGTGGATGTAGTGGGACAGTGTTAGGTGGTCTGTATCAGTAGACTGTCTGTCTAGTGGTGGATGTAGTGGGACAGTGTTAGGTGGTCTGTATCAGTAGACTGTCTGTCTAGTGGTGGATGTAGTGGGACAGTGTTAGGTGGTCTGTATCAGTAGACTGTCTGTCTAGTGGTGGATGTAGTGGGACAGTGTTAGGTGGTCTGTATCAGTAGACTGTCTGTCTAGTGGTGGATGTAGTGGGACAGTGTTAGGTGGTCTGTATCAGTAGACTGTCTGTCTAGTGGTGGATGTAGTGGGACAGTGTTAGGTGGTCTGTATCAGTAGACTGTCTAGTGGTGGATGTAGTGGGACAGTGTTAGGTGGTCTGTATCAGTAGACTGTCTGTCTAGTGGTGGATGTAGTGGGACAGTGTTAGGTGGTCTGTATCAGTAGACTGTCTGTCTAGTGGTGGATGTAGTGGGACAGTGTTAGGTGGTCTGTATCAGTAGACTGTCTACAGTGTTAGGTGGTGGATGTAGTGGGACAGTGTTAGGTGGTCTGTATCAGTAGACTGTCTGTCTAGTGGTGGATGTAGTGGGACAGTGTTAGGTGGTCTGTATCAGTAGACTGTCTAGTGGTGGATGTAGTGGACAGTGTTAGGTGGTCTGTATCAGTAGACTGTCTAGTGGTGGATGTAGTAGGACAGTGTTAGGTGGTCTGTATCAGTAGACTGTCTAGTGGTGGATGTAGTGGGACAGTGTTAGGTGGTCTGTATCAGTAGACTGTCTAGTGGTGGATGTAGTATCAGGACAGTGTTAGGTGGTCTGTATCAGTAGACTGTCTGTCTAGTGGTGGATGTAGTGGGACAGTGTTAGGTGGTCTGTATCAGTAGACTGTCTGTCTAGTGGTGGATGTAGTGGGACAGTGTTAGGTGGTCTGTATCAGTAGACTGTCTAGTGGTGGATGTAGTGGGACAGTGTTAGGTGGTCTGTATCAGTAGACTGTCTAGTGGTGGATGTAGTGGGACAGTGTTAGGTGGTCTGTATCAGTAGACTGTCTGTCTAGTGGTGTGGATGTAGTGGGACAGTGTTAGGTGGTCTGTATCAGTAGACTGTCTAGTGGTGGATGTAGTGGGACAGTGTTAGGTGGTCTGTATCAGTAGACTGTCTAGTGGTGGATGTAGTGGGACAGTGTTAGGTGGTCTGTATCAGTAGACTGTCTGTCTAGTGGTGGATGTAGTGGGACAGTGTTAGGTGGTCTGTATCAGACTGTAGACAGTGTTAGGTGGTCTGTATCAGTAGACTGTCTAGTGGTGGATGTAGTGTGACAGTGTTAGGTGGTCTGTATCAGTAGACTGTCTGTGTAGTGGTGGATGTAGTGGGACAGTGTTAGGTGGTCTGTATCAGTAGACTGTCTGTCTAGTGGTGGATGTAGTGGGACAGTGTTAGGTGGTCTGTATCAGTAGACTGTCTAGTGGTGGATGTAGTGGGACAGTGTTAGGTGGTCTGTATCAGTAGACTGTCTAGTGGTGGATGTAGTGGGACAGTGTTAGGTGGTCTGTATCAGTAGACTGTCTGTCTAGTGGTGGATGTAGTGGGACAGTGTTAGGTGGTCTGTATCAGTAGACTGTCTGTCTAGTGGTGGATGTAGTGTGACAGTGTTAGGTGGTCTGTATCAGTAGACTGTCTGTCTAGTGGTGGATGTAGTGGGACAGTGTTAGGTGGTCTGTATCAGTAGACTGTCTAGTGGTGGATGTAGTCGGACAGTGTTAGGTGGTCTGTATCAGTAGACTGTCTGTCTAGTGGTGGATGTAGTGGGACAGTGTTAGGTGGTCTGTATCAGTAGACTGTCTGTCTAGTGGTGGATGTAGTGGGACAGTGTTAGGTGGTCTGTATCAGTAGACTGTCTAGTGGTGGATGTAGTGGGACAGTGTTAGGTGGTCTGTGTCAGTAGACTGTCTGTCTAGTGGTGGATGTAGTGGGACAGTGTTAGGTGGTCTGTATCAGTAGACTGTCTGTCTAGTGGTGGATGTAGTGGGACAGTGTTAGGTGGTCTGTATCAGTAGACTGTCTGTCTAGTGGTGGATGTAGTGGGACAGTGTTAGGTGGTCTGTATCAGTAGACTGTCTAGTGGTGGATGTAGTGGGACAGTGTTAGGTGGTCTGTATCAGTAGACTGTCTGTCTAGTGGTGGATGTAGTGGGACAGTGTTAGGTGGTCTGTATCAGTAGACTGTCTGTCTAGTGGTGGATGTAGTGGGACAGTGTTAGGTGGTCTGTATCAGTAGACTGTCTAGTGGTGGATGTAGTGGGACAGTGTTAGGTGGTCTGTATCAGTAGACTGTCTGTCTAGTGGTGACTGATGTGGATGTGGGACAGTGTTAGGTGGTCTGTATCAGTAGACTGTCTGTCTAGTGGTGGATGTAGTGGGACAGTGTTAGGTGGTCTGTATCAGTAGACTGTCTAGTGGTGGATGTAGTGGGACAGTGTTAGGTGGTCTGTATCAGTAGACTGTCTGTCTAGTGGTGGATGTAGTGGGACAGTGTTAGGTGGTCTGTATCAGTAGACTGTCTAGTGGTGGATGTAGTGTGACAGTGTTAGGTGGTCTGTATCAGTAGACTGTCTAGTGGTGGATGTAGTGGGACAGTGTTAGGTGGTCTGTATCAGTAGACTGTCTAGTGGTGGATGTACTGGGACAGTGTTAGGTGGTCTGTATCAGTAGACTGTCTAGTGGTGGATGTAGTGGGACAGTGTTAGGTGGTCTGTATCAGTAGACTGTCTGTCTAGTGGTGGATGTAGTGGGACAGTGTTAGGTGGTCTGTATCAGTAGACTGTCTGTCTAGTGGTGGATGTAGTGGGACAGTGTTAGGTGGTCTGTATCAGTAGAGACTGTCTAGTGGTGATGTAGTGGGACAGTGTTAGGTGGTCTGTATCAGTAGACTGTCTAGTGGTGGATGTAGTGGGACAGTGTTAGGTGGTCTGTATCAGTAGACTGTCTGTCTAGTGGTGGATGTAGTGGGACAGTGTTAGGTGGTCTGTATCAGTAGACTGTCTAGTGGTGGATGTAGTGGGACAGTGTTAGGTGGTCTGTATCAGTAGACTGTCTAGTGGTGGATGTAGTGGGACAGTGTTAGGTGGTCTGTATCAGTAGACTGTCTGTCTAGTGGTGGATGTAGTGGGACAGTGTTAGGTGGTCTGTATCAGTAGACTGTCTAGTGGTGGATGTAGTGGGACAGTGTTAGGTGGTCTGTATCAGTAGACTGTCTAGTGGTGGATGTAGTGGGACAGGTGGTCTGTAGGTGGTGGATGTAGTGGGACAGTGTTAGGTGGTCTGTATCAGTAGACTGTCTAGTGGTGGATGTAGTGGGACAGTGTTAGGTGGTCTGTATCAGTAGACTGTCTGTCTAGTGGTGGATGTAGTGGGACAGTGTTAGGTGGTCTGTATCAGTAGACTGTCTGTCTAGTGGTGGATGTAGTGGGACAGTGTTAGGTGGTCTGTATCAGTAGACTGTCTAGTGGTGGATGTAGTGGGACAGTGTTAGGTGGTCTGTATCAGTAGACTGTCTGTCTAGTGGTGGATGTAGTGGGACAGTGTTAGGTGGTCTGTATCAGTAGACTGTCTGTCTAGTGGTGGATGTGGGACAGTGTTAGGTGGTCTGTATCAGTAGACTGTCTAGTGGTCAGATGTAGTACTGGGACAGTGTTAGGTGGTCTGTATCAGTAGACTGTCTAGTGGTGGATGTACTGGGACAGTGTTAGGTGGTCTGTATCAGTAGACTGTCTAGTGGTGGATGTAGTGGGACAGTGTTAGGTGGTCTGTATCAGTAGACTGTCTGTCTAGTGGTGGATGTAGTGGGACAGTGTTAGGTGGTCTGTATCAGTAGACTGTCTGTCTAGTGGTGGATGTAGTGGGACAGTGTTAGGTGGTCTGTATCAGTAGAGACTGTCTGGGACAGTTAGTGGTGGATGTAGTGGGACAGTGTTAGGTGGTCTGTATCAGTAGACTGTCTAGTGGTGGATGTAGTGGGACAGTGTTAGGTGGTCTGTATCAGTAGACTGTGTCTAGTGGTGGATGTAGTGGGACAGTGTTAGGTGGTCTGTATCAGTAGACTGTCTAGTGGTGGATGTAGTGGGACAGTGTTAGGTGGTCTGTATCAGTAGACTGTCTGTCTAGTGGATGTAGTGGGACAGTGTTAGGTGGTCTGTATCAGTAGACTGTCTGTCTAGTGGTGGATGTAGTGGGACAGTGTTAGGTGGTCTGTATCAGTAGACTGTCTGTCTAGTGGTGGATGTAGTGGGACAGTGTTAGGTGGTCTGTATCAGTAGACTGTCTGTCTAGTGGTGGATGTAGTGGGACAGTGTTAGGTGGTCTGTATCAGTAGACTGTCTGTCTAGTGGTGGATGTAGTGGGACAGTGTTAGGTGGTCTGTATCAGTAGACTGTCTGTCTAGTGGTGGATGTAGTGGGACAGTGTTAGGTGGTCTGTATCAGTAGACTGTCTGTCTAGTGGTGGATGTAGTGGGACAGTGTTAGGTGGTCTGTATCAGTAGACTGTCTGTCTAGTGGTGGATGTAGTGGGACAGTGTTAGGTGGTCTGTATCAGTAGACTGTCTGTCTAGTGGTGGATGTAGTGGGACAGTGTTAGGTGGTCTGTCTGTAGGTCAGTAGACTGTCTGTCTAGTGGTGGATGTAGTGGGACAGTGTTAGGTGGTCTGTATCAGTAGACTGTCTAGTGGTGGATGTAGTGGGACAGTGTTAGGTGGTCTGTATCAGTAGACTGTATCAGTAGAGTCTAGTGGTGGATGTAGTGGGACAGTGTTAGGTGGTCTGTATCAGTAGACTGTCTGTCTAGTGGTGGATGTAGTGGGACAGTGTTAGGTGGTCTGTATCAGTAGACTGTCTGTCTAGTGGTGGATGTAGTGGGACAGTGTTAGGTGGTCTGTATCAGTAGACTGTCTGTGGTATGTAGATGGGACAGTGTTAGGTGGTCTGTATCAGTAGACTGTCTGTCTAGTGGTGATGTGGTCTGGACAGTGTTAGGTGGTCTGTATCAGTAGACTGTCTGTCTAGTGGTGGATGTAGTGGGACAGTGTTAGGTGGTCTGTATCAGTAGACTGTCTAGTGGTGGATGTAGTGGACAGTGTTAGGTGGTCTGTATCAGTAGACTGTCTGTCTAGTGGTGGATGTAGTGGGACAGTGTTAGGTGGTCTGTATCAGTAGACTGTCTAGTGGTGGATGTAGTGGGACAGTGTTAGGTGGTCTGTATCAGTAGACTGTCTGTCTAGTGGTGGATGTAGTGGGACAGTGTTAGGTGGTCTGTATCAGTAGACTGTCTGTCTAGTGGTGGATGTAGTGGGACAGTGTTAGGTGGTCTGTATCAGTAGACTGTCTGTCTAGTGGTGGATGTAGTGGGACAGTGTTAGGTGGTCTGTATCAGTAGACTGTCTGTCTAGTGGTGGATGTAGTGGGACAGTGTTAGGTGGTCTGTATCAGTAGACTGTCTAGTGGTGGATGTAGTGGGACAGTGTTAGGTGGTCTGTATCAGTAGACTGTCTAGTGGTGGATGTAGGTGGGACAGTGTTAGGTGGTCTGTATCAGTAGACTGTCTGTCTAGTGGTGGATGTAGTGGGACAGTGTTAGGTGGTCTGTATCAGTAGACTGTCTGTCTAGTGGTGGATGTAGTGGGACAGTGTTAGGTGGTCTGTATCAGTAGACTGTCTGTCTAGTGGTGGATGTAGTGGGACAGTGTTAGGTGGTCTGTATCAGTAGACTGTGTCTAGTGGTGGATGTAGTGGGACAGTGTTAGGTGGTCTGTATCAGTAGACTGTCTGTCTAGTGGTGGATGTAGTGGGACAGTGTTAGGTGGTCTGTATCAGTAGACTGTCTGTCTAGTGGTGGATGTAGTGGGACAGTGTTAGGTGGTCTGTATCAGTAGACTGTCTGTCTAGTGGTGGATGTAGTGGGACAGTGTTAGGTGGTCTGTATCAGTAGACTGTCTGTCTAGTGGTGGATGTAGTGGGACAGTGTTAGGTGGTCTGTATCAGTAGACTGTCTGTCTAGTGGTGGATGTAGTGGGACAGTGTTAGGTGGTCTGTATCAGTAGACTGTCTGTCTAGTGGTGGATGTAGTGGGACAGTGTTAGGTGGTCTGTATCAGTAGACTGTCTGTCTAGTGGTGGATGTAGTGGGACAGTGTTAGGTGGTCTGTATCAGTAGACTGTCTGTCTAGTGGTGGATGTAGTGGGACAGTGTTAGGTGGTCTGTATCAGTAGACTGTCTAGTGGTGGATGTAGTGGGACAGTGTTAGGTGGTCTGTATCAGTAGACTGTCTGTCTAGTGGTGGATGTAGTGGGACAGTGTTAGGTGGTCTGTATCAGTAGACTGTCTGTCTAGTGGTGGATGTAGTGGGACAGTGTTAGGTGGTCTGTATCAGTAGACTGTCTGTCTAGTGGTGGATGTAGTGGGACAGTGTTAGGTGGTCTGTATCAGTAGACTGTCTGTCTAGTGGTGGATGTAGTGGGACAGTGTTAGGTGGTCTGTATCAGTAGACTGTCTGTCTAGTGGTGGATGTAGTGGGACAGTGTTAGGTGGTCTGTATCAGTAGACTGTCTGTCTAGTGGTGGATGTAGTGGGACAGTGTTAGGTGGTCTGTATCAGTAGACTGTCTAGTGGTGGATGTAGTGGGACAGTGTTAGGTGGTCTGTATCAGTAGACTGTCTAGTGGTGGATGTAGTGGGACAGTGTTAGGTGGTCTGTATCAGTAGACTGTCTGTCTAGTGGTGGATGTAGTGGGACAGTGTTAGGTGGTCTGTATCAGTAGACTGTCTGTCTAGTGGTGGATGTAGTGGGACAGTGTTAGGTGGTCTGTATCAGTAGACTGTCTGTCTAGTGGTGGATGTAGTGGGACAGTGTTAGGTGGTCTGTATCAGTAGACTGTCTGTCTAGTGGTGGATGTAGTGGGACAGTGTTAGGTGGTCTGTATCAGTAGACTGTCTGTCTAGTGGTGGATGTAGTGGGACAGTGTTAGGTGGTCTGTATCAGTAGACTGTCTGTCTAGTGGTGGATGTAGTGGGACAGTGTTAGGTGGTCTGTATCAGTGGACAGTGTTAGGTGGTCTGTATCAGTAGACTGGTAGTGGGATGTAGTGGGACAGTGTTAGGTGGTCTGTATCAGTAGACTGTCTGTCTAGTGGTGGATGTAGTGGGACAGTGTTAGGTGGTTGTGTCTGGATCAGTGTTGTCTAGTGGTGGTGGTGGGACAGTGTTAGGTGGTCTGTATCAGTAGACTGTCTAGTGGTGGATGTAGTGGGACAGGACAGTGTTAGGTGGTCTGTAGTGTTAGGTGGTCTCAGTAGACTGTGTCTGTCTAGTGGTGGATGTAGTGGGACAGTGTTAGGTGGTCTGTATCAGTAGACTGTCTGTCTAGTGGTGGATGTAGTGGGACAGTGTTAGGTGGTCTGTATCAGTAGACTGTCTGTCTAGTGGTGGATGTAGTGGGACAGTGTTAGGTGGTCTGTATCAGTAGACTGTCTGTCTAGTGGTGGATGTAGTGGGACAGTGTTAGGTGGTCTGTATCAGACTAGTCTGTCTAGTGGTGGATGTAGTGGGACAGTGTTAGGTGGTCTGTATCAGTAGACTGTCTAGTGGTGGATGTAGTGGGACAGTGTTAGGTGGTCTGTATCAGTAGACTGTCTGTCTAGTGGTGGATGTAGTGGGACAGTGTTAGGTGGTCTGTATCAGTAGACTGTCTGTCTAGTGGTGGATGTAGTGGGACAGTGTTAGGTGGTCTGTATCAGTAGACTGTCTGTCTAGTGGTGGATGTAGTGGGACAGTGTTAGGTGGTCTGTATCAGTAGACTGTCTGTCTAGTGGTGGATGTTAGGTGGTCTGTATCAGGACAGTGTTGGGACAGTGTTAGGTGGTCTGTATCAGTAGACTGTCTGTCTAGTGGTGGATGTAGTGGGACAGTGTTAGGTGGTCTGTATCAGTAGACTGTCTGTCTAGTGGTGGATGTAGTGGGACAGTGTTAGGTGGTCTGTATCAGTAGATTGTCTAGTGGTGGATGTACTGGGACAGTGTTAGGTGGTCTGTATCAGTAGACTGTCTGTCTAGTGGTGGATGTAGTGGGACAGTGTTAGGTGGTCTGTATCAGTAGACTGTCTGTCTAGTGGTGGATGTAGTGGGACAGTGTTAGGTGGTCTGTATCAGTAGACTGTCTGTCTAGTGGTAGATGTAGTGGGACAGTGTTAGGTGGTCTGTATCAGTAGACTGTCTGTCTAGTGGTGGATGTAGTGGGACAGTGTTAGGTGGTCTGTATCAGTAGAGGTGGTCTGTCTGTCTAGTGGTGGATGTAGTGGGACAGTGTTAGGTGGTCTGTATCAGTAGACTGTCTGTCTAGTGGTAGATGTGGATGTGGGACAGTGTTAGGTGGTCTGTATCAGTAGTCTGTCTAGTGGTGGATGTAGTGGGACAGTGTTAGGTGGTCTGTATCAGTAGACTGTCTGTAGTGGTGGATGTAGTGGGACAGTGTTAGGTGGTCTGTATCAGTAGACTGTCTGTCTAGTGGTGGATGTAGTGGGACAGTGTTAGGTGGTCTGTATCAGTAGACTGTCTGTCTAGTGGTGGATGTAGTGGGACAGTGTTAGGTGGTCTGTATCAGTAGACTGTCTGTCTAGTGGTGGATGTAGTGGGACAGTGTTAGGTGGTCTGTATCAGTAGACTGTCTGTCTAGTGGTGGATGTAGTGGGACAGTGTTAGGTGGTCTAGTGTGGATCAGTGGGACAGTGAGGTGGTCTGTCTAGACTGTCTGGAGTGGTGGATGGGACAGTGTTAGGTGGTCTGTATCAGTAGACTGTCTGTCTAGTGGTGGATGTAGTGGGACAGTGTTAGGTGGTCTGTATCAGTAGACTGTCTAGTGGTGGATGTGGGACAGTGTTAGGTGGTCTGGACATGTGGGACAGTGTTAGGTGGTCTGTATCAGTAGACTGTCTGTCTAGTGGTGGATGTAGTGGGACAGTGTTAGGTGGTCTGTATCAGTAGACTGTCTGTCTAGTGGTGGATGTAGTGGGACAGTGTTAGGTGGTCTGTATCAGTAGACTGTCTGTCTAGTGGTGGATGTAGTGGGACAGTGTTAGGTGGTCTGTATCAGTAGACTGTCTGTCTAGTGGTGGATGTAGTGGGACAGTGTTAGGTGGTCTGTATCAGTAGACTGTCTGTCTAGTGGTGGATGTAGTGGGACAGTGTTAGGTGGTCTGTATCAGTGGTGGATGTAGTGGGACTGTCTGTCTAGTGGTGGATGTAGTGGGACAGTGGACAGTGTTATGAAGTGGGGTGGTGGTCTGTATCAGTAGACTGTCTGTCTAGTGGTGGATGTAATGGGACAGTGTTAGGTGGTTTGTATCAGTAGACTGTCTGTCTAGTGGTGGATGTAGTGGGACAGTGTTAGGTGGTCTGTATCAGTAGACTGTCTAGTGGTGGATGTAGTGGGACAGTGTTAGGTGGTCTGTATCAGTAGAGGTGGATCTCTAGAGGTATCTCTAGAGGTGGATGAATTGGGACAGTCCTCTGGTATCAGTATAGCCAGGCTGTAGACTGTCTAGTGGTGGATGAATTGGGACAGTCCTCTGGTATCAGTATAGCCAGGTTGTAGACTGTCTAGTGGTGGATGAATTGGGACAGTCCTCTGGTATCAGTATAGCCAGGCTGTAGACTGTCTAGTGGTGGATGAATTGGGACAGTCCTCTGGTATCAGTATAGCCAGGCTGTAGACTGTCTGTCTAGTGGTGGAAGAATTGGGACAGTCCTATGGTATCAGTATAGCCAGGCTGTAGACTGTCTGTCTAGTGGTGGATGAATTGGGACAGTCCTATGGTATCAGTATAGCCAGGCTGTAGACTGTCTGTCTAGTGGTGGATGAATTGGGACAGTCCTCTGGTATCAGTATAGCCAGGCTGTAGACTGTCTGTCTAGTGGTGGATGAATTGGTACAGTTCTCTGGTATCAGTATAGCCAGGCTGTGGACTGTCTAGTGGTGGATTAATTGGGACAGTCCTCTGGTATCAGTATAGCCAGGCTGTAGACTGTCTGTCTAGTGGTGGATGAATTGGGACAGTCCTCTGGTATCAGTATAGCCAGGTTGTAGACTGTCTAGTGGTGGATGAATTGGGACAGTCCTCTGGTATCAGTATAGCCAGGCTGTAGACTGTCTAGTGGTGGATGAATTGGGACAGTCCTCTGGTATCAGTATAGCCAGGTTGTAGACTGTCTGTCTAGTGGTGGATGAATTGGGACAGTCCTCTGGTATCAGTATAGCCAGGTTGTAGACTGTCTAGTGGTGGATGAATTGGGACAGTCCTATGGTATCAGTATAGCCAGGCTGTAGACTGTCTTTCTAGTGGTGGATGAATTGGGACAGTCCTATGGTATCAGTATAGCCAGGCTGTAGACTGTCTGTCTAGTGGTGGATGAATTGGGACACAGTCCTATGGTATCAGTATAGCCAGGCTGTAGACTGTCTGTCTAGTGGTGGATGAATTGGGACAGTCCTCTGGTATCAGTATAGCCAGGCTGTAGACTGTCTGTCTAGTGGTGGATGAATTGGGACAGTCCTCTGGTATCAGTATAGCCAGGCTGTAGACTGTCTAGTGGTGGATGAATTGGGACAGTCCTCTGGTATCAGTATAGCCAGGTTGTAGACTGTCTAGTGGTGGATGAATTGGGACAGTCCTCTGGTATCAGTATAGCCAGGCTGTAGACTGTCTGTCTAGTGGTGGATGAATTGGGACAGTCCTCTGGTATCAGTATAGCCAGGCTGTAGACTGTCTGTCTAGTGGTGGATGAATTGGTACAGTCCTCTGGTATCAGTATAGCCAGGCTGTAGACGGTCTGTCTAGTGGTGGATGAATTGGGACAGTCCTCTGGTATCAGTATAGCCAGGCTGTAGACTGTCTGTCTAGTGGTGGATGAATTGGTACAGTCCTCTGGTATCAGTATAGCCAGGCTGTGGACTGTCTAGTGGTGGATGAATTGGGACAGTCCTCTGGTATCAGTATAGACAGACTGTCTGTCCTGGGACAGTCCTCTGGTATCAGTATAGCCAGGCTGTAGACTGTCTGTCTAGTGGTGGATGAATTGGGACAGTCCTCTGGTATCAGTATAGCCAGGCTGTAGACTGTCTGTCTGGTGTGGTGGATGAATTGGGACAGTCAGTCCTCTGGTATCAGTATAGCCAGGCTGTAGACTGTCTGTCTAGTGGTGGATGAATTGGGACAGTCCTATGGTATCAGTATAGCCAGGCTGTAGACTGTCTGTCTAGTGGTGGATGAATTGGGACAGTCCTCTGGTATCAGTATAGCCAGGCTGTAGACTGTCTGTCTAGTGGTGGATGAATTGGGACAGTCCTCTGGTATCAGTATAGCCAGGCTGTAGACTGTCTGTCTAGTGGTGGATGAATTGGGACAGTCCTATGGTATCAGTATAGCCAGGCTGTAGACTGTCTGTCTAGTGGTGGATGAATTGGGACAGTCCTCTGGTATCAGTATAGCCAGGCTGTAGACTGTCTGTCTAGTGGTGGATGAATTGGGACAGTCCTCTGGTATCAGTATAGCCAGGCTGTAGACTTGGACAGTGAGTTGAATAATGGAATGGGGATGTATGGGATGTGTGTATATATCCATGTAATCAGGTTGTACCTGCCTGTTTCAACACCTGTTGGTACCTAGAACACAGTGCAGCTGGCTGGATCTGTCACAGCTAGTCAGACTGACACACAGAAACACGTGGCTGTGAGACAGCGTAACGTCACAGACTGGATCGTTCCTGTTTCCTAATGACGTTGTGGATCAGAAATCCTTTAACCAAAATACTGGACAGGGATTAACTGCAAACCTGTCTTCAATGTGACAGTCGCACAGAGATGATGTCACTGGCTCTCTTCAATGTGACAGTCGCACAGAGATGATGTCACTGCCTCTCTTCATTTACAAAAAATCTTTATTTAACCAGGCAAGTCAGTTAAGAACAAATTCTTATTTTCAATGACGGCCTAGGAACAGTGGGTTAACTGCCTTGTTCAGGGGCAGAACGACAGATTTGTAGCTTGTCAGCTCGGGATTTGAACTTGCAACCTTTTGGTTACTAGTCCAACACTCTAACCACTAGGCTACCCTGCCGCCCAATGTGACAGTCGCACAGATATGATGTCATTCCCTTTCTTCATATGACAGACACACAGAGATGATGTCACTCCCTTTCTTCATATGACAGACACACAGAGATGATGTCACCCCCTTTCTTCATATGACAGTCGCACAGAGATGGTGTCACCCCTTTTCTTCATATGACAATCTCACAGAGATGATGTCACTGCCTCTCTTCATATGACAGTCGCACAGAGATGATGTCACTGCCTCTCTTCATATGACAGTCACGCAGAGATGTCGCTCACAGACAATGCTGTCACAGATGACGTCAGCTCATGACAGACCGTGTACAGTGGTGTTCCCAACACGACATAAAGGAGTCACCCCTCTCCCCTTCCCTGATCCTGACGGTGGTGTTTGGTCCTCCCCCCACTAGGAGGCAGCAGCAGTGTTGGGGAGCAGCCGGGGCGTACCAGACCGAGGAACACCATGCCCAGAGGTCCAGTGAGCTGTCTGAGGGGCTGCTGTCCAAGGCTCTGAGAGACGTGAGGTCTGGTCGTCTCCTGGAGAACAGAGCTGCCCTTCTCTACGGGATCCCCCTTGGAATCCTGCGCTCAGAGCTGGGGGAGGATGTGACCTCACAGGATGTGGCGGCGGCGCACGGCGAGGAGGTGCGGCTGGTGTTGCAGAGGGTGGCGGCCTGGGCGGAGCTGGGAGCGAGGGAGGAGAACGGAGAGATGCTCTTCCTTCCCTCCTCTTCGTCTTGTCTGACCCGGCATGGCCTGCAGAGAGTTTTGTCCCGGTCTCTACCCCCCCAGCTCAGAGAGGAGCTCCACCTCCGTATCCCCCAGGTCAGATCGCGCTCCAGACCAGCTGCCCTCTCCCTGAGCCTTGTAGCCTGGCTGAGCCCCTGCACTACCACCCCCACCACACCATGGCACCACCACCACTAATATCGCTGCTACCTCTTCCTCTCTGCTGAGACTCCACCGCTCCCTACTGCCCTCCCTCGACCTGCCTGACCTCTCACCCCACCACCGCTGCTCCTCATTGGACGATCCTGAGGAAGGGGCGGAGCATAGCGGGGAGAACAAGCAGTCCAGGAAGAAGCGCGGGCGCTACCGGCAGTACGACCACGACCTGCTAGAGGAGGCTATCACCATGGTGATGGGGGCAGGATGAGCGTTTCCAAGGCCCAGGTGGTTTATGGGATACCTCACAGCACGCTGGAGTACAAGGTCAAAGAGCGCAACGGAACCCTCAAGATACCGCCCAAGAGGAGGCCCGTCATCGTCACGACTACGACCGCACGGCAACCTCCGGACTTTGCCGGGTTCCACCGACTCAGGGACTAACGCTGCCACCTACAGGTTCTAGACTACAGAACATTCGAGTCTAGAACCAACAACACCTGAACTCTTCTCGACCTCCAACAGAACAGGAGAATGTTTTGTGGATCTGGGTCCAATACAGATTTCATAAATACTTCATAAATTTCATAAATACTTGGTGCGCTTGGTTTTGTTTTCGCTTGACATGCAGAGTTTGTAGATTTCTGGACTTCTGGTACCATTTGTTGCCTAATCGAGGTAAATCGAGCACACCTCCATCTATTTGACCAATGTATCATATTGACCCCCCAGGTCTGATGTTAATCACAAGGCCTTTATAAAAACAGACAGTTACATTCAGGTCACTGTGTGTCCATGCAGACCAGGTTATATTACCCAGGTCCCTGTGTGTCCATGCAGACCAGGTTATATTACCCAGGTCACTGTGTGTCCATGCAGACCAGGTTATATTACCCAGGTCACTGTGTGTCCATGCAGACCAGGTTATATTACCCAGGTCACTGTGTGTCCATGCAGACCAGGTTATATTACCCAGGTCACTGTGTGTCCATGCAGACCAGGTTATATTACCCAGGTCACTGTGTGTCCATGCAGACCAGGTTATATTACCCAGGTCCTGTGTGTCCATGCAGACCAGGTTATATTACCCAGGTCACTGTGTGTCCATGCAGACCAGGTTATATTACCCAGGTCAGGTCCATGCAGACCAGGTTATATTACCCAGGTCACTGTGTGTCCATGCAGACCAGGTTATATTACCCAGGTCACTGTGTGTCCATGCAGACCAGGTTATATTACCCAGGTCACTGTGTGTCCATGCAGACCAGGTTATATTACCCAGGTCACTGTGTGTCCATGCAGACCAGGTTATATTACCCAGGTCACTGTGTGTCCATGCAGACCAGGTTATATTACCCAGGTCACTGTGTGTCCATGCAGACCAGGTTATATTACCCAGGTCACTGTGTGTCCATGCAGACCAGGTTATATTACCCAGGTCACTGTGTGTCCATGCAGACCAGGTTATATTACCCAGGTCACTGTGTGTCCATGCAGACCAGGTTATATTACCCAGGTCACTGTGTGTCCATGCAGACCAGGTTATATTACCCAGGTCACTGTGTGTCCATGCAGACCAGGTTATATTACCCAGGTCACTGTGTGTCCATGCAGACCAGGTTATATTACCCAGGTCACTGTGTGTCCATGCAGACCAGGTTATATTACCCAGGTCACAGGTTATATTACCCAGGTCACTGTGTCCATGCAGACCAGGTTATATTACCCAGGTCACTGTGTGTCCATGCAGACCAGGTTATACTGTGTGTCCATACCCAGGTCACTGTGTGTCCATGCAGACCAGGTTATATTACCCAGGTCACTGTGTGTCCATGCAGACCAGGTTATATTACCCAGGTCACTGTGTGTCCATGCAGACCAGGTTATATTACCCAGGTCACTGTGTGTCCATGCAGACCAGGTTATATTACCCAGGTCACTGTGTGTCCATGCAGACCAGGTTATATTACCCAGGTCACTGTGTGTCCATGCAGACCAGGTTATATTACCCAGGTCCCTGTGCGCCGCCCCATGGACCTCCCGGTCGCGGCCGCCTGCGACAGAACCCGGGCTCGAACCCAGAATCTGTGTTGGCCTTAGACCACTGCGTCACCCGGGAGGCCCCTAAGTCAGGTGTATTTTAAATCCAATCTTCAGGTCAGCTGGTTGTCCATGTCTACCTGGTAGTTAATGTGTCCCTGGTTTGGCCAGAGAGTCCACTCTACTGGACCTAGTTAAAGATTCACATTGGATTGTATACGGATGTTATATACAGCGTTGATCCTCTTGTCTTTTAAATGTTCCTCACTGCTGCTGTCAACTCCCATCTCTCCCTGTTTTCTATCATCTCTGGTATTGGGCATCTCCGAAGGAGCTGTTGTATTAGCTATTGATCTCTCTCTCTCCCTGTTTTCTATCTTCTCTGGTATTGGGCATCTCAGAAGGAGCTGTTGTATTAGCTATTGATCTCTCTCTGTTTTCTATCATCTTTGGTATTGGGCATCTCAGAAGGAGCTGTTGTATTAGCTATTGATCTCTCTCTGTTTTCTATCTTCTCTTGTATTGGGCATCTCAGAAGGAAGGCTATTGATCTCTCTCTCTCCCTGTTTTCTATCATCTCTGGTATTGGGCATCTCAGAAGGAGCTGTTGTATTAGCTATTGATCTCTCTCTGTTTTCTATCATCTTTGGTATTGGGCATCTCAGAAGGAGCTGCATTGCTATTATCTCTCTCTCTCTGTTTTCTATCTTCTCTGGTATTGGGCATCTCAGAAGGAGCTGTTGTATTAGCTATTGATCTCTCTCTCTCTTTTCTATCTTCTCTGGTATTGGGCATCTCAGAAGGAGCTGTTGCTATTGGACCAAAACACAATTTTCAGGGTGTTGGGGGGGTTTCTGTAATTCCTCCCACTTAATGCTGCTCTTTCATTAACCTCTCAGCCTATCTCTGGTCTCATAACGTCTCTGGTCTCATAACGTCTCTGGTCTCATAACGTCTCTGGTCTCATAACGTCTCTGGTCTCACAACGTCTCTGGTCTCATAACGTCTCTGGTCTCATAACGTCTCTGGTCTCATAACGTCTCTGGTCTCATAACGTCTCTGGTCTCATAACGTCTCTGGTCTCATAACGTCTCTGGTCTCATAACGCCTGTGGTCTCATAACGCCTGTGGTCTCATAACGCGTCTCTGGTCTCATAACGCGTCTCTGGTCTCATGACGTCTCTGGTCTCATGACGTCTCTGGTCTCATAACGTCTCTGGTCTCATAACGTCTCTGGTCTCATAACGTCTCTGGTCTCATAACGTCTCTGGTCTCATAACGTCTCTGGCTCTCATAACGTCTCTGGTCTGGTCTCATAACGCCTCTGGTCTCATAACGTCTCTGGTCTCATAACGTCTCTGATCTCATAACGTCTCTGATCTCATAACGTCTCTGGTCTCACAACGTCTCTGGTCTCACAACGCCTCTGGTCTCACAACGTCTCTGGTCTCACAACGCCTCTGGTCTCATAACGTCTCTGGTCTCATAACGCCTCTGGTCTCATAACGTCTCTGGTCTCATAACGCCTCTGGTCTCATAACGTCTCTGGTCTCATAACGTCTCTGGTCTCATAACGTCTCTGGTCTCATAACGTCTCTGATCTCATAACGTCTCTGATCTCATAACGTCTCTGATCTCATAACGCCTGTGGTCTCATAACGCGTCTGTGGTCTCATAACGTCTCTGGTCTCATAACGTCTCTGGTCTCACAACGTCTCTGATCTGAACATGGACAGATTCCTGTATGAACCTCTACTTTCTCAACGACCACCCTGTGAAGGATAACAACAAGCCATTTACTGCTGTTTAGAACAGAAGGATTTTTTTTTTAAACGGGACCTGAGACATCTTTGTGTTGTTGTCACCCTCACTGAATCCTCTTCTCTTAAACCTACAGAGTTTAAGAGACACTATGAAGCCTATAAGGTGCATTTTTAAAGGGACACTTACAGGATATTATCTATTTCCCCAGAGTCTCGCGGATACCATTTTTTATATGTCTGTGTGCAGTTTGAAAGAAGTTGCTAACTAGCATTAGCGCAATGACTGGACGTCTATGGGAACAGCTAGCATTCTAGTAGGTGTAATGACTGGAAGTCTATGGGGATTGGATCACATGCTAGCAGATACCCATAGACTTCCAGTTTTTACACCTACTAGAATGCTAGCAGATACTCATAGACTTACAGACATTGCGCTAATGCTAGTTAGCATCGGCTCACAAAACTACCTCTAACTTCCTTCACGTTGGACTCAGGGACATAACATTTTTAATAAAAAGCTAATAAAAGTTGTCACTTTTCTCTCCCCACGGAGACCCCTCCCAGACAGCTCCAGCTAAAGTCTTGCTTGAGAAATTGCTCTTTGCTAAGAATTATTTATTTATTTTTGAACATTTTAATTGAAAACAATCACCATGAGGTACTTAATTGTTACCCAGAATTGATTTGATATTGAGACAAAAAAACAAAATGGCTGCAATGGACCTTTTAAACTCTCAAAGGCATCCAGCAGGCCAGGAGCACTATCTAGGGAATAGGGTCTATAGTAGTACCACTATATAGGGAATAGGGTCTATAGTAGTACCACTATATAGGGAATAGGGTCTATAGTAGTACCACTATATAGGGAATAGGGTCTATAGTAGTACCACTATATAGGGAATAGGGTCTATAGTAGTACCACTATATAGGGAACAGGTCTCTGGTCTATAGTAGTACCACTATATAGGGAATAGGGTCTATAGTAGTACCACTATATAGGGAATAGGGTCTATAGTAGTACCACTATATAGGGAATAGGGGAATAGGGTCTATAGTAGTACACTATATAGGGAATAGGGTCTATAGTAGTACCTATATAGGGAATACTATATAGGGAATAGGGTCTATAGTAGTACACTATATAGGGAATAGGGTCTATAGTAGTACCACTATATAGGAAATAGGGTCTATCGTAGTACCACTATATAGGAAATAGGGTCTATTGTAGTACCACTATATAGGAAATATAAGGAATAGGGTCTATAGTAGTACCACTATATAGGGAATAGGGTCTATAGTAGTACCACTATATAGGGAATAGGGCTCTGGTCTAAAGTAGTACCACTATATAGGGAATAAGGCTCTGGTCTATAGTAGTGTACTATATAGGGAATAGGGCTCTGGTCTATAGTAGTGTACTATATAGGGAATAGGGCTCTGGTCTATAGTAGTGTACTATATAGGGAATAGGGTCTATAGTAGTACCATTATATAGGGAATGGGGTCTATAGTAGTGCCATTATATAGGGAGTAGGGCTCTGGTCTAAAGTAGTACCACTATATAGGGAATAGGGCTCTGGTCTAAAGTAGTACCACTATATAGGGAATAGGGCTCTGGTCTAAAGTAGTACCACTATATAGGGAATAGGGCTCTGGTCTATAGTAGTACCACTATATAGGGAATAAGGCTCTGGTCTAAAGTAGTACCACTATATAGGGAATAGGGCTCTGGTCTATAGTAGTACCACTATATAGGGAATAGGGATCTGGTCTATAGTAGTACCACTATATAGGGAATAGGGTTCTGGTCTATAGTAGTGCACTATATAGGGAATAGGGCTCTGGTCTATAGGAGTGCACTATATATATATATATATATAGGGTGACATTTGGGACAGTGATCATATGTCTCACGTCTGAGGACACTCCCCTCCCCTCCTGATGACTGACACTAGTCTAGATGGTGGTGTCTCACCTCTCTGGGGACACTCCCCTCCCCTCCTGATGACTGACACTAGTCTAGATGGTGTAGTCTCACCTCTCTGGGGACACTCCCCTCCCTCCTGATGACTGACACTAGTCTAGATGGTGTAGTCTCACCTCTCTGGGGACACTCCCCTCCCCTCCTGATGACTGACACTAGTCTAGATGGTGTAGTCTCACCTCTCTGGGGACACTCCCTCCTGATGACTGACACTAGTCTAGATGGTGTAGTCTCACCTCTCTGGGGACACTCCCCTCCCCTCCTGATGACTGACACTAGTCTAGATGGTGTAGTCTCACCTCTCTGGGGACACTCCCCTCCTGATGACTGACACTAGTCTAGATGGTGTAGTCTCACCTCTCTGGGGACACTCCCCTCCCCTCCTGATGACTGACACTAGTCTAGATGGTGTAGTCTCACCTCTCTGGGGACACTCCCCTCCCCTCCTGATGACTGACACTAGTCTAGATGGTGTAGTCTCACCTCTCTGGGGACACTCCCCTCCTGATGACTGACACTAGTCTAGATGGTGTAGTCTCACCTCTCTGGGGACACTCCCCTCCCCTCCTGATGAATCCAATCTGTTCCATTTCGTATTTCTTTACTAACTCAGGATATGTTCATGCTCTGAATACACTGACCGTATTACCATGGTTACACTGACCGACCCAAACTCAGACGAGGTTCTACTGAAGTATTACCATGGTTACACTGACCGACCCCAAACCCAGACGAGGTTCTACTGCGGTATTACCATGGTTACACTGACCGACCCAAACTCAGACGAGGTTCTACTGAAGTATTACCATGGTTACACTGACCGACCCCAAACCCAGACGAGGTTCTACTGCGGTATTACCATGGTTACACTCCTCAATACCAGTAACAGCCTTGTGTACATCTCACCTCTCTGGGGACACTCCCCTCCCCTCCTGATGAATCCAATCTGTTCCATTTCGTATTTCTTTACTAACTCAGGATATGTTCATGCTCTGAATACACTGACCGTATTACCATGGTTACACTGACCGACCCAAACTCAGACGAGGTTCTACTGAAGTATTACCATGGTTACACTGACCGACCCCAAACCCAGACGAGGTTCTACTGCGGTATTACCATGGTTACACTCCTCAATACCAGTAACAGCCTTGTGTACATCTTCAGGTGATTTCTTTGTTGTTTCCAACTGTCTACATATTTAAAATAAATACCTGAACAGAAATCAGTTATTTGATACATCGATTTGAATGATACATCGACTCTGAATGATAAATGTTTAATTGTTGTAGTGAAGCGTTTAGTTTTGCTGAAATCTTTTTCTTTCTACATTTTGCTTCAGGTCTGTGATTTTTAAAAATATTATTTTGATTGATTTGTGTTAAAATAAATAAAACATCTTTAAAGAGGCCCTTTGATGCCGTGTTGCTCTGCTCTAAATGAGTTGGGGATTTGAAATGTTATATTAATAAATGTATTTATTGTCTCCAGTACTTGCCCCATTTAGACCACTAGGAGGTGATGCTGACTGAATCGGGGAAGAAGCTGGTACTCTAGCAGTACTTAAGTAGTATGTTAAAGTATTTGGATTGTGGTTTGGGGGGGGGGGGTATCTGTACTTTACTATTTTATATTTTGGACAACTTTTACTTCTCTACATTCCTAAAGAAAATAATGTCATTTTTAACTCCGTACATTTTCTCTGACGCCCAAAAAGTACTTGTTCCCATTTTGAATGCTTAGATGTCAGAGTGTTGGGGTGTGTCCCCTGGACATCTGTAAATGATGTCAGAGTGTTGGGGTGTGTCCCCTGGACATCTGTAAATGATGTCAGAGTGTTGGGGTGTGTCCCCTGGACATCTGTAAATGATGTCAGAGTGTTGGGGTGTGTCCCCTGGACATCTGTAAATGATGTCAGAGTGTTGGGGTGTGTCCCTGGACATCTGTAAATGATGTCAGAGTGTTGGGGTGGACATCTGTGTCCCCTGGACATCTGTAAATGATGTCAGAGTGTTGGACATCTGTAAATGGTGTGTCCCCTGGACATCTGTAAATGATGTCCCCTGGACATCTGTAAAAATGATGTCAGTAAAGTGTCAGAGTGGGGTGTGTCCCCTGGACATCTGTAAATGATGTCAGAGTGTTGGGGTGTGTCCCCTGGACATCTGTAAATGATGTCAGAGTGTTGGGGTGTGTCCCCTGGACATCTGTAAATGATGTCAGAGTGTTGGGGTGTGTCCCCTGGACATCTGTAAATGATGTCAGAGTGTTGACATCTGTAAATGATGTCAGTGTGTCCCCTGGACATCTGTAAATGATGTCAGAGTGTTGGGGTGTGTCCCCTGGACATCTGTAAATGATGTCAGAGTGTTGGGGTGTGTCCCCTGGACATCTGTAAATGATGTCAGAGTGTTGGGGTGTGTCCCTGGACATCTGTAAATGATGTCAGAGTGTTGGGGTGTGTCCCCTGGACATCTGTAAATGATGTCAGAGTGTTGGGGTGTGTCCCCTGGACATCTGTAAATGATGTCAGAGTGTTGATGTCCCCACATCTGTAAATGATGTCAGAGTGTTGGGGTGTGTCCCCTGGACATCTGTAAATGATGTCAGAGTGTTGGACATCTGTAAATGATGTCAGAGTGTTGGGGTGTGTCCCCTGGACATCTGTAAATGATGTCAGAGTGTTGGGTGTGTGTCCCCTGGACATCTGTAAATGATGTCAGAGTGTTGGGGTGTGTCCCCTGGACATCTGTAAATGATGTCAGAGTGTTGGGGTGTGATGTCAGAGTGTTGGGGTGTGTCCCCTGGACATCTGTAAATGATGTCAGAGTGTTGGGGTGTGTCCCCTGGACATCTGTAAATGATGTCAGAGTGTTGGGGTGTGTCCCCTGGACATCTGTAAATGATGTCAGAGTGTTGGGGTGTGTCCCCTGGACATCTGTAAATGATGTCAGAGTGTTGGGGTGTGTCCCCTGGACATCTGTAAATGATGTCAGAGTGTTGGGGACATCTGTAAATGATGTCCCCTGGACATCTGTAAATGATGTCAGAGTGTTGGGGTGTGTCCCCTGGACATCTGTAAAAATGATGACATCTGTAAATGATGTCAGAGTGTTGGGGTGTGTCCCCTGGACATCTGTAAATGATGTCTGTCCCCTGGACATCTGTAAATGATGTCAGAGTGTTGGGGTGTGTCCCCTGGACATCTGTAAATGATGTCAGAGTGTTGGGGTGTGTCCCCTGGACATCTGTAAATTATGTCAGAGTGTTGGGGTGTGTCCCCTGGACATCTGTAAATGATGTCTGAGTGTTGGGGTGTGTCCTTTGCTTAATATAAGGAATTTGAAATTATTTTTTACTTTTGATACTTAAGTATATTTAAAAACAAACAAACAAACCCACTGTTCCTAGACCAGTTGACCCACTGTTCCTAGACACTCAACCCTTATGGGGGTCGCCTCTATAAAGACAGGCTGTTATCACCTCTCAACCCTTATGGGGGTCGCCTCTATAAAGACAGGTTGTTATCACCTCTTAACCCTTATGGGGGTCGCCTCTATAAAGACAGGCTGTTATCACCTCTCAACCCTTATGGGGGTCGCCTCTATAAAGACAGGCTGTTATCACCTCTCAACCCTTATGGGGGTCGCCTCTATAAAGACAGGCTGTTATCACCTCTCAACCCTTATGGGGGTCGCCTCTATAAAGACAGGCTGTTATCACCTCTCAACCCTTATGGGGGTCGCCTCTATAAAGACAGGCTGTTATCACCTCTCAACCCTTATGGGGGGCTGTTATCACCTCTCAACCCTTATGGGGGGCTGTTATCACCTCTCAGCCCTTATGGGGGCTGTTATCACCTCTCAGCCCTTATGGGCGGCTGTTATCACCTCTCAGCCCTTATGGGGGGCTGTTAACACCTCTCAACCCTTATGGGGGGCTGTTATCACCTCTCAACCCTTATGGGGGGCTGTTATCACCTCTCAGCCCTTATGGGGGCTGTTATCACCTCTCAGCCCTTATGGGCGGCTGTTATCACCTCTCAGCCCTTATGGGGGGCTGTTAACACCTCTCAACCCTTATGGGGGTCGCCTCTATAAAGACAGGCTGTTATCACCTCTCAACCCTTATGGGGGCTGTTATCACCTCTCAGCCCTTATGGGGGCTGTTATCACCTCTCAGCCCTTGGGGGTCAGCCCTATAAAGGGGGCTGTTAACACCTCTCAACCCTTATGGGGGTCGCCTCTATAAAGACAGGCTGTTATCACCTCTCAACCCTTATGGGGGTCGCCTCTATAAAGACAGGCTGTTATCACCTCTCAACCCTTATGGGGGTCGCCTCTATAAAGACAGGCTGTTATCACCTCTCAACCCTTATGGGGGTCGCCTCTATAAAGACAGGCTGTTATCACCTCTCAACCCTTATGGGGGGCTGTTATCACCTCTCAACCCTTATGGGGGGCTGTTATCACCTCTCAACCCTTATGGGGGTCGCCTCTATAAAGACAGGCTGTTATCACCTCTCAACCCTTATGGGGGTCGCCTCTATAAAGACAGGCTGTTATCACCTCTCAACCTTAAAGGGGCTGTTATCACCTCTCAGCCCTTATGGGGGCTGTTATCACCTCTCAACCCTTATTATGGGGGCTGTTATCACCTCTCAACCCTTATGGGGGTGCCTCTATAAAGACAGGCTGTTATCACCTCTCAACCCTTATGGGGGCTGTTATCACCTCTATAAAGACAGGCTGTTATCACCTCTCAACCCTTATGGGGGGCCTCTATAAAGACAGGCTGTTATCACCTCTCAACCCTTATGGGGGTGTTATGCCTCTATAAAGACAGGCTGTTATCACCTCTCAACCCTTATGGGGGTCGCCTCTATAAAGACAGGCTGTTATCACCTCTCAACCCTTATGGGGGTCGCCTCTATAAAGACAGGCTGTTATCACCTCTCAACCCTTATGGGGGTCGCCTCTATAAAGACAGGCTGTTATCACCTCTCAACCCTTATGGGGGGCTGTTATCACCTCTCAGCCCTTATGGGGGCTGTTATCACCTCTCAGCCCTTATGGGCGGCTGTTATCACCTCTCAGCCCTTATGGGGGGCTGTTATCACCTCTCAACCCTTATGGGGGTCGCCTCTATAAAGACAGGCTGTTATCACCTCTCAACCCTTATGGGGGCTGTTATCACCCTCAACCCTTATGGGGGCTGTTATCACCTCTCAGCCCTTATGGGGGCTGGCCCTTATGGGCGGCTGTTATCACCTCTCAGCCCTTATGGGGGCTGTTAACACCTCTCAACCCTTATGGGGGTCGCCTCTATAAAGACAGGCTGTTATCACCTCTCAGCCCTTATGGGGGCTGTTATCACCTCTCAGCCCTTATGGGCGGCTGTTATCACCTCTCAGCCCTTATGGGGGCTGTTATCACCTCTCAACCCTTATGGGGGTCGCCTCTATAAAGACAGGCTGTTATCACCTCTCAACCCTTATGGGGGTCGCCTCTATAAAGACAGGCTGTTATCACCTCTCAACCCTTATGGGGGGGTCGCCTCTATAAAGACAGGCTGTTATCACCTCTCAACCCTTATCGCCTCTATAAAGGGCTGTTATCACCTCTCACCCTTATGGGGGGCTGTTATCACCTCTCAACCCTTATGGGGGGCTGTTATCACCTCTCAACCCTTATGGGGGTCGCCTCTATAAAGACAGGCTGTTATCACCTCTCAAACCTTATGGGGGTCGCCTCTATAAAGACAGGCTGTTATCACCTCTCAACGCTTATGGGGTCGCCTCTATAAAGACAGGCTGTTATCACCTCTTAACCCTTATGGGGGGCTGTTATCACCTCTTAACCCTTATGGGGGCTGTTATCACCTCTTAACCCTTATGGGGGGCTGTTATCACCTCTTAACCCTTATGGGGGGCTGTTATCACCTCTCAACCCTTATGGGGGGCTGTTATCACCACTCAACCCTTATGGGGGGCTGTTATCACCTCTTAACCCTTATGGGGGTCGCCTCTATAAAGACAGGCTGTACTTATTTGAGCTGTTCTTGCCATAATATGGACTTGGTCTTTTACCAAATAGGGCTTTCTTCTGTATACCACACCTACCTTGTCACAACACAACTGATTGGCTAAAACGCATTAAGAAGGAAAGAAATTCCACAAATTAACTTAAGGCACACCTGTTAATTGAAATGCATTCGAGGTGACTACCTCATGAAGCTGGTTGAGAGAATGCCAAAAATGTGCAAAGCTGTCAAGGCAAAGGGTAGCTACGTTGAAGAATCTCAAATATAAAATATTGCTCAATTTAAGTAGATTTTTTCCATATGAGACCACCAGTGCTTTGTGTTGACTGGTGGGTTAGAGTTGTTGACCGTCTGTTCTGCGCTGGTATAAAGCCTCTCTGCCTTCATTAATAAACCGACTTCTGTTGTGTGGTCATTGTTTCTGTGATGGTAATGATTCTCCATAAGAGTCCTACGGTTTAGTTGGTGAATCTAATGAAGCGGCTCCTTTTAAATTAAATTAAAGATTTTTCCCCTGTCTATCTCTAGCTCCCTGTTGCCCCCGGATGAACCCCAGAGGGAAGCAGAGGATGCTGGGATGCCCGATGCCCCAAGTGAGAGGAGCTCTGCTCTGGAGGCGGTGCGCTCCACGTTATGCCCCGCCCATCGCTCTCTGCTCCAGCGAATCCTGAGGCTCGCCCACCAGCAGCACCGTCTATCATTGGCCTACAGGGACGCCCATCGCCGCCTCGTCCCGCCCCCAGACCCTCTCTGCGGCCACCTGGTGGCCAAACAACAGGACGACACTTCCTCTCCTCCTTCCTTCACTGGCTGTTGGAGCCGTAGTGGAGCCACGCGTCCGACTGACTGGAAGACACCAGGTGGTCCAGGCTGTTGCTGCTGGCTGCCTCCTGTCTGTTTCTGCCTCCAGAGCCTCCGCTGCCTGTCCTGCCAGAGCCTGTCCCTGGGACACATCACCACTGGGGTTCGCTCCTCCTCTTCTCTGTGCTCTTTCACGTCCTCCTCTTCTCGTTCATCCTCCGCTCTGTGTCCTAATCCCTCAGTCTGTCCCGTGGCCTCTGTCTGTTGCTCCAACCCCCAGCCCTGCGCCTCCTGCTGCTCAGAACACACCTACCTGGCCCCGGTCAGACACACAGCCCCGGGAGGAGGAGGAGGAAGCGAGTGCCCTGTCCTCAAGAGAGAGCGATCCCGCACCCCCTCTCCTCCCCCTCTCTCCCCCATACCCTCAGACATGGACGGTAAGGAGGAAGACAAGCCTCCCTCTCTTCTGCAGCAGGAGGGGGAAAAAGAAGAGGAGGCTGGGTGTGGTGGGGCGGTGGGTGAGGACAGGGAGCAGCAGGACCTGGTGGAGCGTTTCAGTGACAAACTAAAGACAATCAGGCCCCAGGAGAAGGATCCTCCACTCAGCTCTGCCTTAGCCAATCACAACCTAGAGAAGGATCCCCACCTGACGACCTCAGCCAATCAGCACATTGCAGAGTCCCAGGCCGACGCCCACCTGAGTGAGATCATCACCACCGTTCTGAACACGGGTGGCGGCAGCGACTACAGCCTAAACGACATGTTGCATCACCATGACAACAACGAGAGCCAGCCACCTCGGACGCGTTCCCGGCGGCGACAGGAGGCCCTGGCTGCCATGGCGACTTTGCCCGACCAGTCGTCCACCCGGCGCCAGACTTTGCTAATCAAACGGGAGCTGGCCAGGCTGAACCAATCGCTGGGCAGGAGGCTGTCGCTAGGGAAGAACAAGAGCCGCAGTGCCACGCCCTTTTCTACCTGCTCCTCACCTGAACCAACCCCTGTTACAGCAGAGATAGACAGAATCACAGAGGAGGAGGGCGAGACCGGTAGAGTGAAGGAGGGCGAGACCGGTAGAGTGAAGGAGGGCGAGACCGGTAGAGTGAAGGAGGGTGAGACCGGTAGAGTGAAGGAGGGTGAGACTGGTAGAGTGAAGGAGGGAGAGACCGGTAGAGTGAAGGAGGGAGAAACCGGTAGAGTGAAGGAGGGTGAGACTGGTAGAGTGAAGGAGGGAGAGACCGGTAGAGTGAAGGAGGGAGAAACCGGTAGAGTGAAGGAGGGAGAGACCGGTAGAGTGAAGGAGGGCGCGACGGAGAAGGTGACAGCAGAGAAGGTAGGTCCAGTGAGAGTCACGAAGGATAGAGTCGGCATGAAGGAGGAGATGGAGAAACCCCCAGTCCTCTCCTCTACACAACAGAGTCCCCCGCAGGAGGACCAACACAAACCAGAGAGCTGGAACATCACCTGTCAGGACAGCAGTAGGAGTGACCTCCCTGAGAAGAGGAGAGAGGAGGAGTCACCAGGTAGTACCAGCAGTGGTCTTCCTGAGAGGAGTAGAGAGGAAGAGGAGGAGTCACCAGGTAGTACCAGCAGCACCTGTGACCATGGCAGTGGTCTTCCTGAGAGGAGTAGAGAGGAAGAGGAGTCACCAGGTAGTACCAGCAGTGGTCTTCCTGAGAGGAGTAGAGAGGAAGAGGAGGAGTCACCAGGTAGTACCAGCAGTGGTCTTCCTGAGAGGAGTAGAGAGGAAGAGGAGGAGTCACCAGGTAGTACCAGCAGTGGTCTTCCTGAGAGGAGTAGAGAGGAAGAGGAGGAGTCACCAGGTAGTACCAGCAGTGGTCTTCCTGAGAGGAGTAGAGAGGAAGAGGAGGAGACAGCAGGCAGCAGCAAGGACAGTAGCAGAGTGTCAGCCAGGAATAGCCCTTCCCACCCCTGCAGAACCAGGAGAGGCAGCAGGTCCCAGCCAGGCTGCAGCAGCCAGGTGGTGGTGGGGAGGAGCAGCGAGGCTGGGAGGTCCAGGAGGAGCATCGTCCCTCCCCAGCGGTTCTCCTCCTACGTCACAGAGCCCAGGATGATGTATTCTGCTGCCTGTTTCTCAGAGAGGATCTTCTCCGCCCAGAGGGCGCCAAAGGATCGGCAACCACTCAATGCCCCCAACACCAATCGCACAGACTCCCCGTCCTCGGACACAGACACGGCTGAGGGGTTGGGCGAAGCAAGAGAAGAGGAATTACCGCTGGCATCCAGTCCTGAGGATGTCAGTCAGGAGAGGAGGGGAGGCAGAGGCTGTAGATCAACAGCAAGAGGTCAGAGTTCAGACCGTGAGTCACAGAGACGAGGTCAGGTGATTCCCGTCACTGCAGCTTCCTCTGAGCAGCAGAGTCCCCCTAAACAGCGCTCCCAGAACAGGGCAGACGTTAGGCTCAGAGCAGCCAAACCTTTTGGGCGCTTACGCTCCTCCCACTCCGGCCAACAGTTCCAACCAGCGAGCCCTCAGACAGCCTCCAGGCCAGAGGTCCCCACTGGTCAGCCTCAGTACATCAGCCCCATCAAGCTGATGTTTGTGTCTGCAGTAGTGGGTGAGGAGGGGGTGAGGTACACCCTGAAGGCGGCTGCACCAGGATCCAGCTGGCATGGACAGGAGACCTTTGACCCCTGTGAGGAGTCATCGTGGGCTGGAAGTCCAGAGAAGACCCCAGAGAAGACTCATAATCCACCGAAGACCAGGAGTCCACCGAAGACCAGGAGTCCCCTCCAGACCAGGAGTCCACCGAAGACCAGGAGTCCACCCCAGACCAGGAGTCCCCTCCAGACCAGGAGTCCACCGAAGACCAGGAGTCCACCCCAGACCAGGAGTCCACCCCAGACCAGGAGTCCCCTCCAGACCAGGAGTCCACCCAAGAACACCATATCGTCATCACCAAAGCTGTGTGGAACAACGAGAGGAGGAGAGGGGGGTAGCCCGCCAAAACGCTCTCCCGGGTCCCAGAACGGAGACGGCTCGCCTCCTTTCGTGAAACCACCCCCACAAAGCGACGTCCCGGGACGTCCCAAGAAGCTGGGCCCCCAGCTGGAGAAGAGGGCCAAGAGGCCAATCGGCCGCCCGCCCAAGCAAAGGGGTGTAGAGCTGAGCTGTGGCTCCAGGCAGGGTGGTCAGGACCAGTCCAGTGGAGTTCCTTTAGGCTGCAGCACCGGGAGGAGGGCAATGAGGAGAGAGACCCAGCCAACAGGAACCTGAAGATCACCGTGGTGTACGGACGTTCCCACAGGACCAAGAGGACAGTGTCGGAGGAGGCTGCTTGTCTCCAGGCTACAGAGCAGCTGATGGATCTGAACTTCGTCAGACCGGTGAAGGAGAAGAGGTTCGCTCCCACGCCAGCAACAGCAGCAACATTATCAAGTGCCAGAAGCTGCAGTGTACCGCGGCCATGCGTCGTCCAGGGAGACCCGCCAAGGTCAAAATCTCCGGAATCTCCGTTACCGTCACCACCACGTCGCCGGGGAAACGCAAGATCCACATGAACCGGGACAGGAAATCTCCGGAGAAGCTCTGTCAGCGGAAAGCCCTCCTTCCTGAACCCGAGCCTTCCAAAGAGCCCAGGAAAATCAGCAGCACGCCGACTAGCGAGGACGCCTCTCGGATGCAGATAGAGAGAACGACAGAGTCCAAGGATGGAGCGAGGGAGCGACAGACCCAGACTCCTCCTGTGTTGGCAGTGCGTCACTCTGTGAGAGTGAGGAAGCCTTCAGTGTACCTGCTTCACTCTGTAGCCACCTCCACCTCTAGGTCCCTGAGCCACAGTACCGCCCTGCTGCGCCGATCCAGACAGCTACTGATCAACAGGGCCAGCAGCAAGGGCAGCCATCGCAAGAGGAAGGAGGAGGGAGGAGAGGACACCCCAGGGCGGGAGGAGCTGCTGTCCGGGAGGGAGGAGAGTAGGAGCGAGGGAAGAGGAGGGGTGTTGTGTGAGGACCTGAGCCAGGTAGCGGGGGTTTCGGTAGACTCCATTTTCCCGGCCAGCTCCAGCGAGGCGTTGAGGTGGTGGCCCGTCTCCTCCGACCAGGACAGCCTGAACCAAGAGCTGGCTCGCAGGATCCGCCTCATATCCCAAAGCTGGGTCGCTGCCGCTGCCACCCACACCACCAGGACGGGGACGATCATGTCCGCCAAGCAGAGACTCGACGACGACTCTTTGTCCTCCTGGAAGCCAGAGGTTGGGTCGGCAGTGCGGCTGCTGTTTGACCGGCGCTGCAGTGTGGAGAGGCTGGCCTCCTGGTTCATGCAGACCACTGAGACTCAGTCTCTGGGCATTGTGAAGAAGACCAGCTCCCGAAACCCCTATGAGCTCCTGCACTACCCCCGGAACGCCAGCAGGGAGAGCGTCTTTCCCAGCCCGCAGACAATGCGACTACGCAAACACATCAAGAAGTTTGCCAAAGCTGTGCCGAAGAGCCCCGCCCAGCTCCGTCTGGCCCAGGAACGGCTCCGACGTGGAAGAGAGCTGAATGCCAGGCGGCGTCTGTTCACTGCGAGGCCGACGTCTGGCGGGCTGCGTCTCAGAGCTCCTTGGAGGAAGGTCAGGGCCCTCGGGACGTACAGAACCACTCTGCTCAGAGTCAGAGAAAAGTTCCTCACCTGGACCCTCAGAGCCAAGCAGCCCAACAGGCTGATCTGGAGGAGAAGCCTGGTGGAGGAAGGCAACTCACCTCACCAGGTCTGGCCTTCTGCTCAGACCAGGGAGGAGCACACCAGGTCTCCACATCACCACTGTCTACCTGCCTCCTCAGAGACCAGTCATCCCTGCAGCCCCGACCAGCTGACAGGCCTCACCAAACAGCAGCGTCTCAGCTCTAAAGCCTGGAGTCCAGAGAGACTGAAGGAGTGTTGCGTGTTCCTCAAGAAGATCAACTCCCCCGACACAGAGTCCACCGTTGAGAAGGAGTGGGGACGTCTGCACCGTCAATCTAGACGACACATACTGCCACGACGAGACCAGACAGGAGGAGAGGAGCGGAGAGGACGACAAAGCTGTGAAAACGGAGAGAAGGAAGAGGAGAGTTCCCTGGAAGGAGTCTAGCGGCTCGCCGCAGGAGGTGATGGTTCAGGAGCACAACCAGGTCCGAGCCAGGAACAGGAGAGGCAAACAGAAAAATTCAGGGAAGGCCACGAGCCAATCACAGACCCCGCCGCCAGCGAAAGCCACGAACCAATCCCGACCCCGACGCCAGCGAAAGCCATGAGCCAATCACCGACCTCGCCGCCAGCGAAAGCCACGAGCCAATCACCGACCCCGCCGCCAGCGAAAGCCACGAGCCAATCACCGACCCCGCCGCCAACGAAAGTCATGAGAAAATCGCGTGGGAGGGGCCTGACCGGGCCACGGTGGCGTGACTTTATACTGGGTAATGACTTTATCATCCTGTTGTTTCATTTACATTCTGACAGTCAAGTAGCCTTAATCTGGACCCATATTGTTGTAGTTATAGATCATTGTTTTATCACAAAACATTCTACTCTCCCTCATCTCTGCAGGAACCTGACTGTCCTCCGTCCCGTCCCCACGGTGACTGTGTTGTAACTGTATTGGCGGGACGCTCCTCCCTCCGTCTCCACGGTGACTGCGTGTAAACAACTCGGTGCCTTCAGACTGCCCCTTGGCATTATGTAGCAGAAGGAAAAGTTTAACCAGAAGAAGCTTACCATTGCACTATTCAGCCCCCCCCCACACACACACTGCTTTAAAAAAAAAAAAAAACTGTGTATGTTTGTACAGAATGTTTGTTTTTAAAACTTTGACACACCTTTCTTCTGCCTTGTCTGATACAGCTACCAACCCATCAAGTTCTGTTGTAATGAGCCTGGAGGCCCGTTTGGGAGAGTACACATTCAAACACTGCGTCTACAATGACACCCTATTCCCTATATATAGGGCACTATTTTAGACCAGAGCCCTATGGCACCCTATTCCCTATATATAGGGCACTATTTTAGACCAGAGCCCTATGGCACCCTATTCCCTATATATAGGGCACTATTTTAGACCAGGGCCATATAATGTTCAGGTCTAAAGTAGTGCACTATATAGGGAATAGGGTGCCATAGGGCTCTGGTGTAAAGTAGTGCACTATATATGGAATAGGGTGCCATAGGGCTCTGGTCTATAGTAGTACCACTATATAGGGAATAGGGTGCCATAGGGCTCTGGTCTATAGTAGTGCACTATGTAGGGAATAGGGTGCCATAGGGCTGTGGTATAAAGTAGTGCACTATATATAGGGAATAGGGTTCCCTTTGGGTCTGATTCTCTCCTCCATGATGTGTGCACTTCCCCTCGTGGATTTATAAACATTATAGATGTAAACATCAGTTTGGGAGGGAGGGAGTTTCACCTTCAGCTTGGGAGGGAGTTTCACCTTCAGCTTGGGAGGGAGTTTCACCATCAGCTTGGGAGGGAGGGAGTTCTACCTTCAGCTTGGGAGGGAGGGAGTTTCACCATCAGCTTGGGAGGGAGGGAGTTTCACCATCAGCTTGGGAGGGAGGGAGTTTCACCTTCAGCTTGGGAGGGAGGGAGTTTCACCTTCAGCTTGGGAGGGAGGGAGTTTCACCTTCACCTTCAGCTTGGGAGGGAGTTTCACCTTCAGCTTGGGAGGGAGTTTCACCATCAGCTTGGGAGGGAGGGAGTTTCACCTTCAGCTTGGGAGGGAGGGAGTTTCACCTTCAGCTTGGGAGGGAGGGAGTTTCACCTTCAGCTTGGGAGGGAGGGAGTTTCACCTTCAGCTTGGGAGGGAGGGAGTTTCACCTTCAGCTTGGGAGGGAGGGAGTTTCACCTTCAGCTTGGGAGGGAGTTTCACCATCAGCTTGGGAGGAAGGGAGTTTCACCTTCAGCTTGGGAGGGAGGGAGTTTCACCTTCAGCTTGGGAGGAAGGGAGTTTCACCTTCAGCTTGGGAGGAAGGGAGTTTCACCTTCAGCTTGGGAGGAGGGAGTTTCACCTTCAGCTTGGGAGGGAGGGAGTTTCACCTTCAGCTTGGGAGAGAGTTTCACCTTCAGCTTGGGAGGGAGTTTCACCTTCAGCTTGGGAGGGAGTTTCACCATCAGCTTGGGAGGGAGTTTCACCTTCAGCTTGGGAGGGAGGGAGTTTCACCTTCAGCTTGCGAGGGAGGGAGTTTCACCTTCAGCTTGCGAGGGAGGGAGTTTCACCTTCAGCTTGGGAGGGAGGGAGTTTCACCTTCAGCTTGGGAAGGGAGGGAGTTTCACCTTCAGCTTGGGAGGGAGTTTCACCATCAGCTTGGGAAGGAGGGAGTTTCACTTTCAGCTTGGGAAGGAGGGAGTTTCACCTTCAGCTTGGGAGGGAGTTTCACCATCAGCTTGGGAGGGAGGGAGTTTCACCTTCAGCTTGGGAGGGAGGGAGTTTCACCTTCAGCTTGGGAGGGAGGGAGTTTCACCTTCAGCTTGGGAGGGAGGGAGTTTCACCTTCAGCTTGGGAGGGAGGGAGTTTCACCTTCAGCTTGGGAGGGAGGGAGTTTCACCTTCAGCTTGGGAGGGAGGGAGTTTCACCTTCAGCTTGGGAGGGAGGGAGTTTCACCTTCAGCTTGGGAGGGAGGGAGTTTCACCTTCAGCTTGGGAGGAGGGAGTTTCACCTTCAGCTTGGGAGGGAGTTTCACCTTCAGCTTGGGAGGGAGTTTCACCATCAGCTTGGGAGGGAGTTTCACCTTCAGCTTGGGAGGGAGGGTGTTTCACCTTCAGCTTGGGAGGGAGTTTCACCTTCAGCTTGGGAGGGAGGGAGTTTCACCTTCAGCTTGGGAGGGAGTTTCACCTTCAGCTTGCAAGGGAGGGAGTTTCACCTTCAGCTTGGGAGGGAGTTTCACCATCAGCTTGGGAAGGAGGGAGTTTCACCTTCAGCTTGGGAGGGGGAGTTTCACCTTCAGCTTGGGAGGGAGGGAGTTTCACCTTCAGCTTGGGAGGGAGTTTCACCTTCAGCTTGGGAGGGAGTTTCACCATCAGCTTGGGAGTTGGGAGGGAGTTTCACCTTCAGCTTGGGAGGGAGGGAGTTTCACTTTCAGCTTGGGAGGGAGGGAGTTTCAACTTCAGCTTGGGAGGGAGTTTCACCTTCAGCTTGGGAGGGAGTTTCAGCTTGGGAGGGAGGGAGTTTCACCATCAGCTTGGGAGGGAGGGAGTTTCACCTTCAGCTTGGGAGGGAGGGAGTAACACCTTCAGCTTGGGAGGGAGTTTCACCTTTCACCATATTACCTAACACTAGTCCACGTTAGATCCATGAGGGAGGGACAGTTCAGTGTGGGAGGTGGCAGAACTGAACTAGGTTTTTAGTATGCCACGGCAGCCATTTTGTAATGTGTGTCGGCTGCATTAAAGCAACACCACGATCCCCCCCCCAAAACAACATACCTCACGATCTAACGGCTCAACCAGCAGACTGGAGCTGGACCTACGCGGCCCCGATGACAACATACACCCCCCCATAGTGTCAAACTCATTCCACTGGAGGGGTCGAGTGTCTGTGGTTTTTCGTTCCTGATTTAATTGAATTAAAAAGGTCACTAATTAGTAAGGAACTCCCCCCTCACCTGGTTGTCTAGGTCTTTAATTGAAAGGGGAAAAGCCAGCGGTCACTAGGGCCCTGCTTGGAATCAGTTTGACCCCCCCCCTGCCCTATTTAGTGCCCTACCAGAGCCGCTCCGGTCAAGAGTAGTGCACAAGGTGCTATTTGTGACTTAAACCCTACTTACTTCATATTGACTCTGTCCAGAAGCTACGGGCTCATCTCGAAGGACACCGTACCCCTGACGAGGACACGACTCTGGGCCGTTGCGTGGTGAAGAGGACGTGATGCAGGATGTCTTTCAGTACGCACCGGGATCCGGGAACCCGTAGTGTGACGTTTTAAAGATAATGTGATCTCTGCTACCGGGAACGGTGCCTTGAAGCCTTCTTTTAAACAATGTTGTTGTTGTTGTTGTTGGACTTTTCTGTCTGTTCCTTGGTTTCTTAGTTTTCACCCAGAGCATTAATGAATTAAACATGTGAATGAAATCAGACCTGCCTGTCGTGTGTGAACATTATTAACCCTGTACATCCCACTACCCCCCAGGGTTATTAACCCTGTACACCCCACTACCCCCCAGGGGTTATTAACCCTGTACACCCCACTACCCCCCCCAGAGGTTATTAACCCTGTAAACCCCACTACCCCCAGAGGTTATTAACCCTGTAAACCCCACTACCCCCCAGAGGTTATTAACCCTGTACACCCCACTACCCCCAGGGGTTATTAACCCTGTACACCCCACTACCCCCCACCCAGGGGTTATTAACCCTGTACACCCCACCACCCCCCCAGAGGTTATTAACCCTGTACATCCCACTACCCCCAGGGGTTATTAACCCTGTACACCCCACTACCCCCCAGAGGTTATTAACCCTGTACACCCCACTACCCCCCCCAGGGTTATTAACCCTGTACACCCCACTACCCCCCCCAGGGGTTATTAACCCTGTACACCCCACTACCCCCCCAGGGGTTATTAACCCTGTACACCCCACTACCCCCAGAGGTTATTAACCCTGTACACCCCACTACCCCCCTGAGGTTATTAACCCTGTACACCCCACTACCCCCCCAGAGGTTATTAACCCTGTACACCCCACTACCCCCAGAGGTTATTAACTCTGTACACCC
Organism: Oncorhynchus tshawytscha; assembly: GCF_018296145.1. Classification (NCBI taxonomy): domain Eukaryota; kingdom Metazoa; phylum Chordata; class Actinopteri; order Salmoniformes; family Salmonidae; genus Oncorhynchus; species Oncorhynchus tshawytscha. The sequence goes on from NW_024609751.1 coordinate 41,296, forward strand.
CACTACCCCCCAGAGGTTATTAACCCTGTACACCCCACTACCCCCCAGAGGTTATTAACCCTGTACACCCCACTACCCCCCAGAGGTTATTAACTCTGTACGTGAAGAGGACGTGTACACCCCACTACCCCCCCCAGAGGTTATTAACCCTGTACACCCCACTACCCCCCCCCAGGGGTTATTAACCCTGTACACCCCACTACCCCCAGAGGTTATTAACCCTGTAAACCCCACTACCCCCCAGAGGTTATTAACCCTGTACATCCCACTACCCCGGGGTTATTAACCCTGTACACCCCACTAACCCCCACCCAGGGGTTATTAACCCTGTACACCCCACTACACCCCCCAGAGGTTATTAACCCTGTACACCCCACTAACCCCCACCCAGGGGTTATTAACCCTGTACACCCCACTACCCCCCCCAGAGGTTATTAACCCTGTACACCCCACTACCCCCCCCCAGGGTTATTAACCCTGTACACCCCACTACCCCCCCCCCAGGGGTTATTAACCCTGTACACCCCACTACCCCCCCCAGAGGTTATTAACCCTGTACACCCAACTACCCCCCAGGGGTTATTAACCCTGTACACCCCACTACCCCCCAGGGTTATTAACCCTGTACACCCCACTACCCCCCAGAGGTTATTAACCCTGTACACCCCACTACCCCCCAGAGGTTATTAACCCTGTACACCTCACTACCCCCCTGAGGTTATTAACCCTGTACACCCCACTACCCCCCAGAGGTTATTAACCCTGTACACCCCACTACCCCCAGAGGTTAATTAACCCTGTACACCCCACTACCCCCCAGAGGTTATTAACCCTGTACACCCCACTACCCCCCAGGGGTTATTAACCCTGTACACCCCACTACCCCCCCCAGGGGTTATTAACCCTGTACACCCCACTACCCCCCAGAGGTTATTAACCCTGTAAACCCCACTACCCCCCAGAGGTTATTAACCCTGAAACCCCACTACCCCCCAGAGGTTATTAACCCTGTACATCCCACTACCCCCCAGAGGTTATTAACCCTGTACACCCCACTACCCCCCAGAGGTTATTAACCCTGAAACCCCACCCCCAGGGGTTATTAACCCTGTACACCCCACTACCCCCAGAGGTTATTAACCCTGTAAACCCCACTACCCCCAGAGTTATTAACCCTGAAACCCCACTACCCCCCAGAGGTTATTAACCCTGTACACCCCACTACCCCCCAGAGGTTATTAACCCTGTACACCCCACTACCCCACCCCCCAGAGGTTATTAACCCTGAATGAACAGAGATACCCCGAGATCCTGAGGCCGTTCATCCTCCCCATCAGAGTTTCAGCATGATAATGAATGAACAGAGATACCGTGACGAGATCCTGAGGCCATTCATCCTCCTCCATCACCTCATGTTTCAGCATGATAATGAATGAACAGAGATACCGTGACGAGATCCTGAGGCCATTCATCCTCCTCCATCACCTCATGTTTCAGCATGATAATGAATGAACAGAGATACCGTGACGAGATCCTGAGGCCGTTCATCCTCCTCCATCACCTCATGTTTCAGCATGATAATGAATGAACAGAGATACCGTGATGAGATCCTGAGGCCGTTCATCCTCCTCCATCACCTCATGTTTCAGCATGATAATGTAATGACATGTCACCCCATGTCACAAGGATCTGGTCACACATTCCTGGCAAGCTGAAAATGTCCCAGTTCTTCCATGGCCTGCATACTCACCTGACATGTCACCCATAGAGCATGTTTGGGATGCTCTGGAAATGTGTACGACAACGTGTTCCAGTTCCTCCATACTTACCAGACATGTCACCCATAGAGCATGTTTGGGATGCTCTGGATCGATGTGTACGACAACGTGTTCCAGTTCCTCCATACTTACCAGACATGTCACCCATAGAGCATGTTTGGGATGCATCTGGATCGATGTGTACGACAACGTGTTCCAGTTCCTCCATACTTACCAGACATGTCACCCATAGAGCATGTTTGGGATGCTCTGGATCGATGTGTACGACAACGTGTTCCAGTTCCTCCATACTTACCAGACATGTCACCCATAGAGCATGTTTGGGATGCTCTCGACGTGTTCCAGATACCAGACATGAGAGCATGTTTGGGAACGATGTTCGACAGTTCCAGTTCCTCCATACTTACCAGACATGTCACCCATAGAGCATGTTTGGGATGCTCTGGATCGATGTGTACGACAACGTGTTCCAGTTCCTCCATACTTACCAGACATGTCACCCATAGAGCATGTTTGGGATGCTCTGGATCGATGTGTACGACAACGTGTTCCAGTTCCTCCATACTTACCAGACATGTCACCCATAGAGCATGTTTGGGATGCTCCTCCAACGTGTTCCAGTTCCTCCATACTTACCAGACATGTCACCCATAGAGCATGTTTGGGATGCTCTGGATCGATGTGTACGACAACGTGTTCCAGTTCCCACCAATATCCAGCAACTTCACACAGCCATTGAAGAGGAGTGGGACAACATTCCACAGGCCACAATCAACACCCGGATCAACTCTATGTGAAGGAGATGTGTCACGCTGCAGGAGGCAAACGGTGATCACACCAGATACTGACTGGTTTTCTGATCCACGCCCCTACTTTAGTTAAGGTATCTGTGACCAAAGAATTCATATCTGAAATACATAGATTAGTGACCTAATGAATATTTTTTAAATTGACTGATACGAACTGTAACTCAATCCATGAAATTCTTTCATGTTGCGTTTATATTTGTTCAGCGTAGAGCATCAGATGGCTATTTCATACGATGTGATTGGCTGCGATGGAAGATCCGGCAGAAACTGGACCAATGTGTTGCGGTCAGTGATAATGACCATCTCAGTACTGTACCACACCCCGTTCAGTCCCCCCCCAAACACACACACACACACACCGTGACCCCTGCAACGCTCCCACAGAACCCACACACCTCAGTAATGACGTGGTCTCCCTTTGTGAGAGGGATACAGAGCTCAATGGGACTTCCTGGAGGGATACAGAGCTCAATGGGACTTCCTGGAGGGATACAGAGCTCAATGGGACTTCCTGGAGGGATACAGAGCTCAATAACAGAGGGATACAGAGCTCAATGGGACTTCCTGGAGGGATACAGAACTCAATAACAGAGGGATACAGAGCTCAATGGGACTTCCTGGAGGGATACAGACCTCAATGGGACTTCCTGGAGGATACAGAGCTCAATAACAGAGGGATACAGAGCTCAATGGGACTTCCTGGAGGGATACAGAGCTCAATGGGACTTCCTGGAGGGATACAGAGCTCAATGGGACTTCCTGGAATGGGACTTCCTGGAGGGATACAGGCTCAATAACAGAGGGATACAGAGCTCAATGGGACTTCCTGGAGGGATACAGAGCTCAATAACAGAGGGATACAGAGCTCAATGGGACTTCCTGGAGGGATACAGAGCTCAATAACAGAGGGATACAGAGCTCAATGGGACTTCCTGGAGGGATACAGAGCTCAATAACAGAGGGATACAGAACAGAGGGATACAGCTCAATAACAGAGGGATACAGAGCTCAATGGGACTTCCTGGAGGGATACAGAGCTCAATAACAGAGGGATACAGAGCTCAATGGGACTTCCTGGAGGGATACAGAGCTCAATAACAAAGGGAGAATTGCAGCAGAGAGACACAACAGGAAGGAGGAAGTTTAATAGTTTTATTTAATCCAATAAAAATGTTTCATTCAGGTTGATGATAGGAATTCCTTCTGTCTCTAAACCTGTTGATCTACATGTCCACTACTCTGATACATTACTGATTCCACTAGGCATCCTGACCTCTCTACCCTATCTGACCTGGGACTCTACGAGGTGTTGGCCTCCTGGTTGATGAGGGCACTGAGGTCCAGTCTGGTTTTGTCCAAAGCTGCCGTCTTGGCCCGGCGGGATGGACGGGGTACCGGCACCGAGTCTGGAACATTCTCCCCATCACTATGGAGGGAGAGGAGAGGAAGAGGGGGAGGGAGACAGATGGAGAGTAGGGAGAGAGATGGAGGGGGAGGGAGATCGATGGAGAGGAGGGAGAGAGATGGAGGGGGAGGGAGATCGATGGAGAGGAGGGAGAGGGGGGGGGGGAAGACCGGAAGACCGATGGAGAGGAGGGAGAGGACGAGGGGGGGAGGGAGACCGATGGAGAGGAGGGAGACCGATGGAGAGGAGGAGGGGGAGGGAGACCGATGGAGAGGAGGGGGAGGGAGACCGATGGAGAGGAGGGAGAGGAGGAGGGAGACCGATGGAGAGGAGGGAGAGGAGGAGGAGGGGAGAGGGAGACGGAGAGGAGGAGGAGGGAGACCGATGGAGAGGAGGGAGAGGAGGAGGAGGGGAGAGGGAGACGGAGAGGAGGAGGAGGGAGAAGGAAAGAGAGGAGGGGGGAGACGGAAAGAGAGGAGGAGGAGGGAGAAAATAAAGGTGATATACAGAACGGATCCATTTCAACATTCAGGGACGATTAAGCACACTTCTCCTCCCCTCTCACCTCTCCTCGGAGGACTCTGCCGATCTGCTGGACTTCTTGGCTCCTTTGGCTGTGGAGGGTTTCCTCTGACCTACACACACACGATCAACTGTTAGTGGTGCTCAACCGTGTCAGAGGTTAGCAGGAGGTGTGTAAGATGGGGTAATACCTCTCCTGGGCCTCTTGGCAGACTGGTCCAGGTCCTGGTTGGCAGCCTCTGTAGAGATGAAGAATTAGGAGTTACATCTGTCTCTCTCCATGTCATCTGATTCAGTCTAACAGTAACATGACTACTACCCTCAGTAGTAGTCTCTCTCTCTCTACCCTCAGTAGTAGTCTCTCTCTCTCTACCCTCAGTAGTAGTCTCCTCTCTCTCTACCTTCAGTAGTAGTCTCCTCTCTCTCTACCGTCAGTAGTAGTCTCCTCTCTCTTTACCCTCAGTAGTAGTCTCCTCTCTCTCTACCCTCAGTAGTAGTCTCCTCTCTCTCTCTACCCTCAGTAGTAGTCTCCTCTCTCTCTACCCTCAGTAGTAGTCTCTCTCTCTCTACCCTCAGTAGTAGTCTCCTCTCTCTCTTTACCCTCAGTAGTAGTCTCCTCTCTCTCTCTTTACCCTCAGTGGTAGTCTCCCCTCTCTCTCTCTCTCTACCCTCAGTAGTAGTCTCCTCTCTCTCTACCCTCAGTGGTAGTCTCCTCTCTCTCTACCCTCAGTAGTAGTCTCCTCTCTCTCTCTCTCTCTCTCTACCCTCAGTAGTAGTCTCCTCTCTCTCTACCCTCAGTAGTAGTCTCCTCTCTCTCTACCCTCAGTAGTAGTCTCCTCTCTCTCTACCCTCAGTGGTAGTCTCCTCTCTCTACCCTCAGTAGTAGTCTCCTCTCTCTCTCTCTCTCTCTACCCTCAGTAGTAGTCTCCTCTCTCTCTACCCTCAGTAGTAGTCTCCCTCTCTCTACCCTCAGTAGTAGTCTCCTCTCTCTCTACCCTCAGTGGTAGTCTCCTCTCTCTCTACCCTCAGTAGTAGTCTCCTCTCTCTTACCCTCAGTGGTAGTCTCCTCTCTCTCTACCCTCAGTAGTAGTCTCCTCTCTCTCTTTACCCTCAGTGGTAGTCTCCTCTCTCTCTCTACCCTCTCTCTCTCTACCCTCAGTAGTAGTCTCCTCTCTCTCTCTACCCTCAGTAGTAGTCTCCTCTCTCTCTACCCTCAGTAGTAGTCTCCTCTCTCTCTACCCTCAGTGGTAGTCTCCTCTCTCTCTACCCTCAGTAGTAGTCTCCTCTCTCTTTACCCTCAGTAGTAGTCTCCTCTCTCTCTACCCTCAGTGGTAGTCTCCTCTCTCTCTACCCTCAGTAGTAGTCTCCTCTCTCTCTCTACCCTCAGTAGTAGTCTCCTCTCGTCTCTCTCTACCCTCAGTAGTAATCTCTCTCGTCTCTCTCTACCCTCAGTAGTAGTCTCTCTCTCTCTACCCTCAGTAGTAGTCTCCTCTCTCTCTACCCTCAGTAGTAGTCTCCTCTCTCTCTCTCTCTCTACCCTCAGTAGTAGTTTCCTCTCTCTCTACCCTCAGTAGTAGTCTCTCTCTTTCTACCCTCAGTAGTAGTCTCCTCTCTCTCTACCCTCAGTAGTAGTCTCCTCTCTCTCTACCCTCAGTAGTAGTCTCCTCTCTCTCTACCCTCAGTAGTAGTCTCCTCTCTCTCTACCCTCAGTAGTAGTCTCCTCTCTCTCTACCCTCAGTAGTAGTCTCCTCTCTCTCTCTACCCTCAGTAGTAGTCTCCTCTCTCTCTACCCTCAGTGGTAGTCTCCTCTCTCTCTACCCTCAGTAGTAGTCTCCTCTCTCTCTTTACCCTCAGTAGTAGTCTCCTCTCTCTTTACCCTCAGTAGTAGTCTCCTCTCTCTCTACCCTCAGTGGTAGTCTCTCCCCTCTCTACCCTCAGTAGTAGTCTCCTCTCTCTCTACCCTCAGTAGTAGTCTCCTCTCTCTTTACCCTCAGTGGTAGTCTCCTCTCTCTCTACCCTCAGTAGTAGTCTCCTCTCTCTCTACCCTCAGTAGTAGTCTCCTCTCTCTCTACCCTCAGTAGTAGTCTCCTCTCTCGCTCTACCCTCAGTAGTAGTCTCCTCTCTCGCTCTACCCTCAGTAGTAGTCTCCTCTCTCTCTCTACCCTCAGTAGTAGTCTCCTCTCTCTCTATACCCTCAGTAGTAGTCTCTCTCTCTCTACCCTCAGTGGTAGTCTCCTCTCTCTTTACCCTCAGTAGTAGTCTCCTCTCTCTCTACCCTCAGTAGTAGTCTCCTCTCTCTATACCCTCAGTAGTAGTCTCTCTCTCTCTCTACCCTCAGTGGTAGTCTCCTCTCTCTTTACCCTCAGTGGTAGTCTCCTCTCTCTCTACCCTCAGTAGTAGTCTCCTCTCTCTCTACCCTCAGTGGTAGTCTCCTCTCTCGCTACCCTCAGTAGTAGTCTCCTCTCTCTTTACCCTCAGTGTTGACATCTACAGGCTGTAATGTCGTAGTGCTGAGATCTGGTTGGTTGTTGGAGTCCTGCAGCTGTCCAATCAGCTTCTCCACAGCACGCAAAGCGATACGATCCTTCACCTCCTACACAGACATCAGTTAGTTTGGTGTCATCAGGAAATGTGTGTGGTGTAACAGGGTCACCAGGTGTTGTAACAGGGTCACCAGGTGTTGTAACAGGGTCACCAGGTGTTGTAACAGGGTCACCAGGTGTTGTAACAGGGTCACCAGGTGTTGTGTTGTAACAGGGTCACCAGGTGTTGTGTTGTAACAGGGTCACCAGGTGTTGTAACAGGGTCACCAGGTGTTGTAACAGGGTCACCAGGTGTTGTGTTGTAACAGGGTCACCAGGTGTTGTGTTGTAACAGGGTCACCAGGTGTTGTGTTGTAACAGGGTCACCAGGTGTTGTAACAGGGTCACCAGGTGTTGTGTTGTAACAGGGTCACCAGGTGTTGTAACAGGGTCACCAGGTGTTGTGTTGTAACAGGGTCACCAGGTGTTGTAACAGGGTCACCAGGTGTTGTAACAGGGTCACCAGGTGTTGTGTTGTAACAGGGTCACCAGGTGTTGTGTTGTAACAGGGTCACCAGGTGTTGTAACAGGGTCACCAGGTGTCGTGTTGTAACAGGGTCACCAGGTGTTGTAACAGGGTCACCAGGTGTTGTGTTGTAACAGGGTCACCAGGTGTTGTAACAGGGTCACCAGGTGTTGTGTTGTAACAGGGTCACCAGGTGTCGTGTTGTAACAGGGTCACCAGGTGTCGTGTTGTAACAGGGTCACCAGGTGTCGTGTTGTAACAGGGTCACCAGGTGTTGTGTTGTAACAGGGTCACCAGGTGTTGTAACAGGGTCACCAGGTGTTGTGTTGTAACAGGGTCACCAGGTGTTGTAACAGGGTCACCAGGTGTTGTGTTGTAACAGGGTCACCAGGTGTTGTAACAGGGTCACCAGGTGTTGTGTTGTAACAGGGTCACCAGGTGTTGTGTTGTAACAGGGTCACCAGGTGTGGTGTTGTAACAGGGTCACCAGGTGTTGTAACAGGGTCACCAGGTGTTGTGTTGTAACAGGGTCACCAGGTGTTGTGTTGTAACAGGGTCACCAGGTGTGGTGTTGTAACAGGGTCACCAGGTGTTGTAACAGGGTCACCAGGTGTTGTGTTGTAACAGGGTCACCAGGTGTTGTGTTGTAACAGGGTCACCAGGTGTTGTAACAGGGTCACCAGGTGTTGTAACAGGGTCACCAGGTGTTGTGTTGTAACAGGGTCACCAGGTGTTGTGTTGTAAAAGGGTCACCAGGTGTTGTGTTGTTGTCAGTACTGTACCTGTGTAACTTGTTGTAACAGGGTCACCAGGTGTTGTTGTCAGTACTGTACCTGTGTAACTTGTTGTAACAGGGTCACCAGATGTTGTAACAGGGTCACCAGGTGTTGTAACAGGGTCACCAGATGTTGTAACAGGGTCACCAGGTGTTGTAACAGGGTCACCAGGTGTTGTAACAGGGTCACCAGGTGTTGTAACAGGGTCACCAGGTGTTGTAACAGGGTCACCAGGTGTTGTAACAGGGTCACCAGGTGTTGTAACAGGGTCACCAGGTGTTGTAACAGGGTCACCAGGTGTTGTTGTCAGTACTGTACCTGTGTAACTTGTTGTAACAGGGTCACCAGGTGTAGTAACAGGGTCACCAGGTGTTGTAACAGGGTCACCAGGTGTTGTAACAGGGTCACCAGGTGTTGTAACAGGGTCACCAGGTGTTGTAACAGGGTCACCAGGTGTTGTAACAGGGTCACCAGGTGTTGTAACAGGGTCACCAGGTGTTGTAACAGGGTCACCAGGTGTTGTAACAGGGTCACCAGGTGTTGTGTTGTAACAGGGTCACCAGGTGTTGTTGTCAGTACTGTACCTGTGTAACTTGTTGTAACAGGGTCACCAGGTCTCTAGTTGTGTTGCCGTCAGCACTGAGCTCCAGACTGTTCAGTACTTTGGCGTAGAGACGGACTTCGGGAGCTGACGGGTCCTTCAGCATCTCACCACACACACGCACTGCCAGGTAGTCATGGACACACACCTCCTGAGCGCGCACACACACACACACGTTTAGCCTCCAGAGAACACACTTCAGACAGAGGGATGAGACCAGTAATTCATGTATTGTATTGTATGTGTATTGTGATTCTACATGTATTGTGATTCTACGTGTATTGTGATTCTACGTGTATTGTGATTCTACGTGTATTGTGATTCTACGTGTATTGTGATTCTACGTGTATTGTGATTCTAATGTATTGTGATTCTACATGTATTGTGATTCTACGTGTATTGTGATTCTACGTGTATTGTGATTCTACGTGTATTGTGATTCTACGTGTATTGTGATTCTACGTGTATTGTGATTCTACGTGTATTGTGATTCTACATATATGGTGATTCTACGTGTATTGTGATTCTACATGTATTGTGATTCTACGTGTATTGTGATTCTACATGTATTGTGATTCTACGTGTATTGTGATTCTACGTGTATTGTGATTTTATTGAAATTCGAGGTTCCAAACATATTGTTCACCGTGTGCCTGGTGCAGAGAGAGCCACGAGAAAACAAGCTCTGAAAACATGTTCACTATTTAAAAACAAGATGGAGGACAAGTTAGCTAGCGCTATTCAGCTGTACCTAACGCTACCTAGCAAGATAAAAATATATAGATTTTTTTTTTTTACAAGATCCAAAGTATCAATATAATGGACCAAAATAATATTGTGATATGCAATATCACTATTATATAGATGTTATATTAAATATTACCTGTGTGTTAGAGGTCTGTATATCTATGGACCCCCCCATCACTATTATATAGATGTTATATTAAATATTACCTGTGTGTTAGAGGTCTGTATATCTATGGACCCCCCATCACTATTATATAGATGTTATATTAAATATTACCTGTGTGTTAAAGGTCAGTATATCTATGGACCCCCACCCCCACCCCATCACTATTATATAGAGGTTATATTAAATATTACCTGTGTGTTAGAGGTCAGTATATCTATGGACCCCCATCACTATTATATAGAGGTTATATTAAATATTACCTGTGTGTTAGAGGTCTGTATATCTATGGACCCCCATCACTATTATATAGAGGTTATATTAAATATTACCTGTGTGTTAGAGGTCTGTATATCTATGGACCCCCCATCACTATTATATAGAGGTTATATTAAATATTACCTGTGTGTTAGAGGTCTGTATATCTATGGACCCCCCATCACTATTATATAGAGGTTATATTAAATATTACCTGTGTGTTAGAGGTCAGTATATCTATGGACCCCCCCCACCCCATCACATCACTATTACATAGAGGTTATATTAAATATTACCTGTGTGTTAGAGGTCTGTATATCTATGGACCCCCATCACTATTATATAGAGGTTATATTAAATATTACCTGTGTGTTAGAGGTCAGTATATCTATGGACCCCCACCCCATCACATCACTATTATATAGAGGTTATATTAAATATTACCTGTGTGTTAGAGGTCTGTATATCTATGGACCCCCACCCCCACCCCATCACTATTATATAGAGGTTATATTAAATATTACCTGTGTGTTAGAGGTCAGTATATCTATGGACCCCCCATCACTATTATATAGAGGTTATATTAAATATTACCTGTGTGTTAGAGGTCTGTATATCTATGGACCCCCATCACTATTATATAGAGGTTATATTAAATATTACCTGTGTGTTAGAGGTCTGTATATCTATGGACCCCCATCACTATTATATAGATGTTATATTAAATATTACCTGTGTGTTAGAGGTCTGTATATCTATGGACCCCCCATCACTATTATATAGAGGTTATATTAAATATTACCTGTGTGTTAGAGGTCAGTATATCTATGGACCCCCCCACCCCATCACATCACTATTATATAGAGGTTATATTAAATATTACCTGTGTGTTAGAGGTCTGTATATCTATGGACCCCCCACCCCCACCCCATCACTATTATATAGAGGTTATATTAAATATTACCTGTGTGTTAGAGGTCAGTATATCTATGGACCCCCCATCACTATTATATAGAGGTTATATTAAATATTACCTGTGTGTTAGAGGTCAGTATATCTATGGACCCCCACCCCCACCCCATCACTATTATATAGAGGTTATATTAAATATTACCTGTGTGTTAGAGGTCTGTATATCTATGGACCCCCCCACCCCCACCCCATCACTATTATATAGAGGTTATATTAAATATTACCTGTGTGTTAGAGGTCAGTATATCTATGGACCCCCATCACTATTATATAGAGGTTATATTAAATATTACCTGTGTGTTAGAGGTCTGTATATCTATGGACCCCCCATCACTATTATATAGATGTTATATTAAATATTACCTGTGTGTTAGAGGTCTGTATATCTATGGACCCCCCATCACTATTATATAGAGGTTATATTAAATATTACCTGTGTGTTAGAGGTCAGTATATCTATGGACCCCCATCACATCACTATTATATAGAGGTTATATTAAATATTACCTGTGTGTTAGAGGTCTGTATATCTATGGACCCCCCATCACTATTATATAGATGTTATATTAAATATTACCTGTGTGTTAGAGGTCTGTATATCTATGGACCCCCCCATCACTATTATATAGATGTTATATTAAATATTACCTGTGTGTTAGAGGTCTGTATATCTATGGACCCCCCCATCACTATTATATAGATGTTATATTAAATATTACCTGTGTGTCTCCAGGCTTTATGAGAGAGCTGGGCCGTGTCAGCTCCACCAGCAGCTCTGCTACGTTGGTGACGTCCACCTCGGCCAATGGAGACGTAGCCGGAGCATTCAGCAGGGTCTGGAGGGTGGGCAGGAAGCACTCCTCCACACACTCCTGGTGGGCCCTGAACACACACAGTCAGTAAACACACTCCTGGTGGGCCCTGAACACACACACAGTCAGTAAACACACTCCTGGTGGGCCCTGAACACACACACAGTCAGTAAACACACTCCTGGTGGGCCCTGAACACACACACAGTCAGTAAACACACTCCTGGTGGGCCCTGAACACACACACAGTCAGTAAACACACTGCTGGTGGGCCCTGAACACACACACAGTCAGTAAACACACTCCTGGTGGGCCCTGAACACACACAGTCAGTAAACACACTCCTGGTGGGCCCTGAACACACACACAGTCAGTAAACACACTCCTGGTGGGCCCTGAACACACACACAGTCAGTAAACACACTCCTGGTGGGCCCTGAACACACACACAGTCAGTACACACACTCCTGGTGGGCCCTGAACACACACAGTCAGTAAACACACTGCTGGTGGGCCCTGAACACACACACACACAGTCAGTAAACACACTCCTGGTGGGCCCTGAACACACACAGTCAGTAAACACACTCCTGGTGGGCCCTGAACACACACAGTCAGTAAACACACTCCTGGTGGGCCCTGAACACACACACAGTCAGTAAACACACTCCTGGTGGGCCCTGAACACACACACAGTCAGTAAACACACTCCTGGTGGGCCCTGTACACACACAGTCAGTAAACACACTCCTGGTGGGCCCTGTACACACACAGTCAGTAAACACACTCCTGGTGGGCCCTGAACACACACAGTCACACACACACAGTAAACACCCTGCTGGTGGGCCCTGAACACACACACAGTCAGTAAACACACTCCTGGTGGGCCCTGAACACACACAGTCAGTAAACACACTGCTGGTGGGCCCTGAACACACACACAGTCAGTAAACACACTCCTAGTGGGCCCTGAATACACACAGTGAGTAAACACACTCCTGGTGGGCCCTGAACACACACACAGTCAGTAAACACACTGCTGGTGGGCCCTGAACACACACAGTCAGTAAACACACTCCTGGTGGGCCCTGAACACACACACAGTCAGTAAACACACTCCTGGTGGGCCCTGAACACACACAGTCAGTAAACACACTCCTGGTGGGCCCTGAACACACACACAGTCAGTAAACACACTCCTGGTGGGCCCTGAACACACACACAGTCAGTAAACACACTCCTGGTGGGCCCTGAACACACACACAGTCAGTAAACACACTGCTGGTGGGCCCTGAACACACACAGTCAGTAAACACACTGCTGGTGGGCCCTGAACACACACACAGTCAGTAAACACACTCCTGGTGGGCCCTGAACACACACACAGTCAGTAAACACACTCCTGGTGGGCCCTGAACACACACAGTCAGTAAACACACTGCTGGTGGGCCCTGAACACACACACAGTCAGTAAACACACTCCTGGTGGGCCCTGAACACACACAGTCAGTAAACACGTAAATATGGAATCATGTAGTAACCAAAACGGTGTTAAACAAATCAAATATATTTTATATTTGAGATTCTTCAACGTAGCCACCCTTTGCCTTGACACATTCTTGCACATTCTTGGCATTCTCTCAACCAGCTTCATGAGGTAGTCATCTGGAATGCATTTCAATTAACAGCTGTGCCTTGTTAAAAGTTAATTTGTGGAATTTCTTTCCTTCTTAACTTCTTGGATATAGGGGGCGCTCTTTTAAGTTATGGATAAAAAAAACGTGCCCGTTTTAAGCGCAATATTTTGTCACGAAAAGATGCTCGACTATGCATATAATTGGCAGCTTTGGAAAGAAAACACTAAGGTTTCCAAAACTGCAAAGATATTATCTGTGAGTGCCACAGAACTCATGCTACAGGTGAAACCAAGATGAAACTTCAACCAGGAAATCGGCAGAATTTTTGAAGCTCTGTTGTCTCCTTATATGGCTGTGAATGCGCCGGGAATGAGCCTGCCCTTTCTATCGTTTCTCCAAGGTGTCTGCAGCATTGTGACATATTTGTAGGCATATCATTGGAAGATTGGCCATAAGAGACTACATTTACCAGGGGTCCGCCCGGTGTCCTTTGTCTAAATTGGTGCGTAATCTACAAGCTGCACGCAGTCATCCAGTGATTGAGAGGAGAGAGGAGGCTTTCAACGAACGATATATCATGAAGAGATATGTGAAAAACACCTTGAGGATTGATTCTAAACAACGTTTACCATGTTTCAGTCGATATTATGGAGTTAATTTTGAAAAAAGTTCGGCGTTTTGAAGACTGAATTTTCGGGTTTTTTTGGTAGCCAAACGTGACGCACCAAACGGAGCAATTTCTGCTAAACAAATAATCTTTCAGGAAAAACTGAGCATTTGCTATCTAACTGAGAGTCTCCTCATTGAAAACATCTGAAGTTCTTCAAAGGTAATGATTTTATGAAAATGTTGCCTGCTAATGCTAACGCTAAATGCTACGCTAGCTGCGCTAGCTGCGCTAGCTGTTACACAAATGCTTGTTTTGCTATGGTTGAGAAGCATATTTTGAAAATCTAAGATGACAGTGGCTCGACGCAAGAAGTTAATGCTTTTGAGCCAATTAGTTGTGTTGTGACAAGGTAGGAGGGGTATACAGAAGTTAGCCCTATTTGGTAAAAGACCAAGTCCCTATTATGGCAAGAACAGCTCAAATAAGCAAAGAGAAATGACAGTCCATCATTACTTTAAGACATGAAGGTCAGTCAAACATGAAGTTCAGTCGCAACAACCATCAAGCGCTGTGATGAAACTGGCTCTCATGAGGACCGCCACAGGAAAGGAAGACCCAGAGTTACCTCTGCTGCAGAGGATATGTTCGTTAGAGTTACCAACCTCAGACCCAGAGTTACCTCTGCTGCAGAGGATGAGTTCATTAGAGTTACAAGCCTCAGATTGCAGCCCAAATAAATGCTTCACAGAGTTCAAGTAACAGACACATCTCAACATCAACTGTTCAGAGGAGACTGCGTGGATCAGACCTTCGTGGTTGAATTGCTGTAACCACTACTAAAGGACACCAATAAGAAGAAGAGACTTGTTTGGGCCAAGAAACACAAGCAATGGACATTAGACCGGTGGAAATCTGTCCTTTGGTCTGATGAGTCCAAATCTGCGATGTTTGTGAGACACAGAGCAGGTGAACGGATGGACTCTGCATGTGTGGTTCCCACCGCGAAGCATGGAGGAGGAGGTGTGATGATGTGGGGGTGCTTTGCCTGTGACACTATCAATTATATATTTAGAATTCAAGGCAGACTTCTGGTTTGCGCTTAATGGGACTATCCTCTGTTTTTCAACAGGACAATGACCCAACACACCTACAGGCTGTGTAAGGGCCATTTGACCAAGGAGAGTGATGGAGTGCTGCATCAGATGACCTGGCCTCCACAATCACCCGACCTCAACCCAATTGAGATGGTTTGGGATGAGTTGGACCGCAGAGTGAAGGAAAAACAGCCAACAAGTGCTCAGCATATGTGGGAACTCCTTCAAGACTGTTGGAAAAGCATTCCAGGTGAAGCTGGTTGTATCCCCAGAGTATCTAGGGGTCAGAGTATATCCCCAGAGTATCTAGGGGTTAGAGTATCTAGGGGTCAGAGTATCTAGGGGTCAGAGTATCTAGGGGTCAGAATATCTAGGGGTCAGAGTATCTAGGGGTCAGAGTATACCCCCAGAGTATCTAGGGGTCAGAGTATATCCCCAGAGTATCTAGGGGTCAGAGTATATCCCCAGAGTATCTAGGGGTCAGAGTATACCCCCAGAGTATCTAGGGGTCAGAGTATATCCCCACAGTATCTAGGGGTCAGAGTATACCCCCAGAGTATCTAGGGGTCAGAGTATACCCCAGAGTATCTTGGGGTCAGAGTATATCCCCAGAGTATCTAGGGGTCAGAGTATACCCCAGAGTATCTTGGGGTCAGAGTATATCCCCAGTGTATCTAGGGGTCAGAGTATACCCCCAGAGTATCTTGGGGTCAGAGTATATCCCCAGAGTATCTAGGGGTCAGAGTATACCCCAGAGTATCTTGGGGTCAGAGTATATCCCCAGTGTATCTAGGGGTCAGAGTATACCCCCAGAGTATCTTGGGGTCAGAGTATATCCCCAGAGTATCTAGGGGTCAGAGTATATCCCCAGTGTATCTAGGGGTCAGAGTATCTAGGGGTTAGAGTATATCCCCAGAGTATCTAGGGGTCAGAGTATACCCCCAGAGTATCTAGGGGTCAGAGTATATCCCCAGAGTATCTAGGGGTCAGAGTATATCCCCAGAGTATCTAGGGGTCAGAGTATACCCCCAGAGTATCTAGGGGTCAGAGTATATCCCCAGTGTATCTAGGGGTCAGAGTATCTAGGGGTCAGAGTATCTAGGGGTCAGAGTATATCCCCAGAGTATCTAGGGGTCAGAGTATATCCCCAGAGTATCTAGGGGTCAGAGTATATCCCCAGAGTATCTAGGGGTCAGAGTATATCCCCAGAGTATCTAGGGGTCAGAGTATATCCCCAGAGTATCTAGGGGTCAGAGTATATCCCCAGAGTATCTAGGGGTCAGAGTATATCCCCAGAGTATCTAGGGGTCAGAGTATCTAGGGGTCAGAGTATCTAGGGGTCAGAGTATATCCCCAGAGTATCTAGGGGTCAGAGTATCTAGGGGTCAGAGTATATCCCCAGAGTATCTAGGGGTCAGAGTATCTAGGGGTCAGAGTATCTAGGGGTCAGAGTATATCCCCAGAGTATCTAGGGGTCAGAGTATCTAGGGGTCAGAGTATATCCCCAGAGTATCTAGGGGTCAGAGTATCTAGGGGTCAGAGTATCTAGGGGTCAGAGTATCTAGGGGTCAGAGTATCTAGGGGTCAGAGTATCTAGGGGTCAGAGTATCTAGGGGTCGGAGTATCTAGGGGTCAGAGTAGGGTGTGTCGTACCTGCTCTCCCGGGCGTACAGCTGGAAGAACACTCCGAGGCAGTGGCGTAGTCTGGTGTCGTCCTCGGTGACGGGGTTGTACCATAGCAACACCAATCGGGAGAGGAGCTTGGCACTGGAGATCCGGCCGGAATACATCAGTTTGGCCAGACCCTCCGCTGTCTCGGTACGCAGCTCAGATACCTGCACACACACCGAATCATAAACACACACACACCGCATCATAAACACACACACCCAATCATAAACACACACACCGAATCATAAACACACACACCGCATCATAAACACACACACCGCATCATAAACACACACACCCAATCATAAACACACACACACACACAGAATCATAAACACACACACCCAATCATAAACACACACACACACACCGAATCATAAACACACACACCGAATCATAAACACACACACACACACAGAATCATAAACACACACACAGAATCATAAACACACACACACACCGAATCATAAACACACACACCGAATCATAAACACACACACCGAATCATAAACACACACACAGAATCATAAACACACACACACACACAGAATCATAAACACACACAGAATCATAAACACACACACACACCGAATCATAAACACACACACACACCGAATCATAAACACACACACACACTGAATCATAAACACACACACACACACAGAATCATAAACACACACACACACACACCGCATCATAAACACACACACACACCCAATCATAAACACACACACACCGCATCATAAACACACACACAGAATCATAAACACACACACACCCAATCACAAACACACACACACCGAATCATAAACACACACACACTTCCTAACACACACCTCGCTGTCCAGGAAGTCAGACAGCATCATCAGGATGGACTGAGCGGTGCTGCTCCCCTCCTCCGGCTCCTCCCCCTTCTCCTGGTCTTCCTGGTTGGCTGGCGAATGGGAGGTCTGGGGGGCGGGGCTGGGGCGTTCAGACAGAAGTGTGAAGCCGTAGAGCAGCAGCAGGTCGATGACTGACCTCAGAGCGCTGATACGGATCTTAGCCTCATCTAGCTGGGCGATCTACAGAGAGACAGAGAGGGTCAATACCTCATCTAGCTGGGCTATCTACAGAGAGGGTCAATACCTCATCTAGCTGGGCTATCTACAGAGAGGGTCAATACCTCATCTAGCTGGGCTATCTACAGAGAGGGTCAATACCTCATCTAGCTGGGCTATCTACAGAGAGGGTCAATACCTCATCTAGCTGGGCTATCTACAGAGAGGGTCAATACCTCATCTAGCTGGGCTATCTACAGAGAGGGTCAATACCTCATCTAGCTGGGCTATCTACAGAGAGGGTCAATACCTCATCTAGCTGGGCTATCTACAGAGAGGGTCAATACCTCATCTAGCTGGGCTATCTACAGAGAGGGTCAATACCTCATCTAGCTGGGCTATCTACAGAGAGGGTCAATACCTCATCTAGCTGGGCTATCTACAGAGAGGGTCAATACCTCATCTAGCTGGGCTATCTACAGAGAGGGTCAATACCTCATCTAGCTGGGCTATCTACAGAGAGGGTCAATACCTCATCTAGCTGGGCTATCTACAGAGAGGGTCAATACCTCATCTAGCTGGGCTATCTACAGAGAGGGTCAATACCTCATCTAGCTGGGCTATCTACAGAGAGGGTCAATACCTCATCTAGCTGGGCTATCTACAGAGAGGGTCAATACCTCATCTAGCTGGGCTATCTACAGAGAGGGTCAATACCTCATCTAGCTGGGCTATCTACAGAGAGGGTCAATACCTCATCTAGCTGGGCTATCTACAGAGAGGGTCAATACCTCATCTAGCTGGGCTATCTACAGGGAGGGTCAATACCTCATCTAGCTGGGCTATCTACAGAGACCGAGGGCAATACTGACCTCATCTAGCTTGGCTATCTACAGAGACAGAGAACGATACTGACCTCATCTAGCTTGGCTATCTACAGAGGGTGATTCTGACCTCATCTAGCTTGGCTATCTACAGAGACCGAGGGCAATACTGACCTCATCTAGCTTGGCTATCTACAGAGACCGAGGGCAATACTGACCTCATCTAGCTTGGCTATCTACAGAGACAGAGAACGATACTGACCTCATCTAGCTTGGCTATCTACAGAGGGTGATTCTGACCTCATCTAGCTGGGCTATCTACAGAGACAGACCGATACTGACCTCGTCTAGCTGGGATATCTGCAGAGAACGATACTGACCTCGTCTAGCTGGGCTATCTACAGAGACAGAGACCGATGCTGACCTCATCTAGCTGGGCTATCTACAGACACCGATGCTGACTTCATCTAGCTGGGCTATCTACAGAGGGTGATACTGACCTCATCTAGCTGGGCTATCTACAGACACCGATGCTGACCTCATCTAGCTGGGCTATCTACAGAGACAGAGGGTGATACTGACCTCATCTAGCTGGGCTATCTACAGAGACAGAACGAGATACTGACCTCATCTAGCTGGGCTATCTACAGAGACAGAACGAGATACTGACCTCATCTAGCTGGGATATTTACAGAGAACGATACTGACCTCATCTAGCTAGGCTATCTACAGAGACAGAACGATACTGACCTCATCTAGCTGGGCTATCTACAGAGACAGAGGGCGACCTCATCTAGATGGGCTATCTACAGAGACAGAGGGTGATACTGACCTCATCTAGCTGGGCTATCTACAGAGACAGAACGAGATACTGACCTCATCTAGCTGGGCTATCTACAGAGACAGAACGAGATACTGACCTCATCTAGCTGGGATATTTACAGAGAACGATACTGACCTCATCTAGCTGGGCTATCTACAGAGACAGAGGGCGACCTCATCTAGATGGGCTATCTACAGAGACAGAGGGTGATACTGACCTCATCTAGCTGGGCTATCTACAGAGACAGAGGGCGACCTCATCTAGCTGAGCTATCTACAGAGAGACAGAGGGCGACCTCATCTAGCTGGGCTATCTACAGACACAGAGGGTGATACTGACCTCATCTAGCTGGGCTATCTACAGAGACAGAGGGCGACCTCATCTAGCTGGGCTATCTACAGAGACAGAGGGCGACCTCATCTAGCTGGGCTATCTACAGAGACAGAGGGTGATACTGACCTCATCTAGCTGGGCTATCTACAGAGACAGAGGGCGACCTCATCTAGCTGGGCTATCTACAGAGACAGAGGGCGACCTCATCTAGCTGGGCTATCTACAGAGACAGAGGGCGACCTCATCTAGCTGGGCTATCTACAGAGACAGAGGGCGACCTCATCTAGCTGGGCTATCTACAGAGACAGAGGGCGACCTCATCTAGCTGGGCTATCTACAGAGACAGAGGGCGACCTCATCTAGCTGGGCTATCTACAGAGACAGAGGGCGACCTCATCTAGCTGGGCTATCTACAGAGACAGAGGGCGACCTCATCTAGCTGGGCTATCTACAGAGACAGAGGGCGACCTCATCTAGCTGGGCTATCTACAGAGACAGAGGGCGACCTCATCTAGCTGGGCTATCTACAGAGAGACAGAGGGTGATACTGACCTCATCTAGCTGGGCTATCTACAGAGACAGAGGGTGATACTGACCTCATTTAGCTGGGCTATCTACAGAGACAGAGGGCGACCTCATCTAGCTGGGCTATCTACAGAGACAGCCCAGCTAGATGAGGTCGCCCTCTGTCTCTGTAGATAGAGGGCGACCTCATCTAGCTGGGCTATCTACAGAGACAGAGGGTGACCTCATCTAGCTGGGCTATCTACAGAGACAGAGGGCGACCTCATCTAGCTGGGCTATCTACAGAGACAGAGGGCGACCTCATCTAGCTGGGCTATCTACAGAGACAGAGGGCGACCTCATCTAGCTGGGCTATCTACAGAGACAGAGGGCGACCTCATCTAGCTGGGCTATCTACAGAGACAGAGGGCGACCTCATCTAGCTGGGCTATCTACAGAGACAGAGGGCGACCTCATCTAGCTGGGCTATCTACAGAGACAGAGGGCGACCTCATCTAGCTGGGCTATCTACAGAGACAGAGGGCGACCTCATCTAGCTGGGCTATCTACAGAGACAGAGGGCGACCTCATCTAGCTGGGCTATCTACAGAGACAAATCAAATCAAATCAAATCAAATCAAATCAAATTTTATTTGTCACATACACATGGTTAGCAGATGTTAATGCGAGTGTAGCGAAATGCTTGTGCTTCTAGTTCCGACAATGCAGTAATAACGAGCAAGTAATCTAACTAACAATTCCAAAAAAACTACTGTCTTATACACAGTGTAAGGGGATAAAGAATATGTACATAAGGATATATGAATGAGTGATGGTACCGAGCAGCATAGGCAAGATACAGTAGATGATATCGAGTACAGTATATACATATGAGATAAGTATGTAAACCAAGTGGCATAGTTAAAGTGGCTAGTGATACATGTATTACATAAGGATGCAGTCGATGATATAGAGTACAGTATCAACGTATGCATATGAGATGAACAATGTAGGGTAAGTAACATTATATAAGGTAGCATTGTTTAAAGTGGCTAGTGATATATTTACATCATTTCCCATCAATTCCCATGATTAAAGTGGCTGGAGTAGAGTCAGTGTCATTGACAGTGTGTTGGCAGTAGCCACTCAATGTTAGTGGTGGCTGTTTAACAGTCTGATGGCCTTGAGATAGAAGCTGTTTTTCAGTCTCTCGGTCCCAGCTTTGATGCACCTGTACTGACCTCGCCTTCTGGATGACAGCGGGGTGAACAGGCAGTGGCTCGGGTGGTTGATGTCCTTGATGATCTTTATGGCCTTCCTGTAGCATCGGGTGGTGTAGGTGTCCTGGAGGGCAGGTAGTTTGCCCCCGGTGATGCGTTGTGCAGACCTCACTACCCTCTGGAGAGCCTTACGGTTGAGGGCGGTGCAGTTGCCATACCAGGCGGTGATACAGCCCGCCAGGATGCTCTCGATTGTGCATCTGTAGAAGTTTGTGAGTGCTTTTGGTGACAAGCCGAATTTCTTCAGCCTCCTGAGGTTGAAGAGGCGCTGCTGCGCCTTCCTCACGATGCTGTCTGTGTGAGTGGACCAATTCAGTTTGTCTGTGATGTTTATGCCGAGGAACTTAAAACTTGCTACCCTCTCCACTACTGTTCCATCGATGTGGATGGGGGTGTTCCCTCTGCTGTTTCCTGAAGTCCACAATCATCTCCTTAGTTTTGTTGACGTTGAGTGTGAGGTTATTTTCCTGACACCACACTCCGAGGGCCCTCACCTCCTCCCTGTAGGCCGTCTCGTCGTTGTTGGTAATCAAGCCTACCACTGTTGTGTCGTCCGCAAACTTGATGATTGAGTTGGAGGCGTGCATGGCCACGCAGTCGTGGGTGAACAGGGAGTACAGGAGGGGGCTCAGAACGCACCCTTGTGGGGCCCCAGTGTTGAGGATCAGCGGGGAGGAGATGTTGTTGCCTACCCTCACCACCTGGGGGCGGCCCGTCAGGAAGTCCAGTACCCAGTTGCACAGGGCGGGGTCGAGACCCAGGGTCTCGAGCTTGATGACGAGCTTGGAGGGTACTATGGTGTTGAATGCCGAGCTGTAGTCGATGAACAGCATTCTCACATAGGTATTCCTCTTGTCCAGATGGGTTAGGGCAGTGTGCAGTGTGGTTGAGATTGCATCGTCTGTGGACCTATTTGGGCGGTAAGCAAATTGGAGTGGGTCAAGGGTGTCAGGTAGGGTGGAGGTGATATGGTCCTTGACTAGTCTCTCAAAGCACTTCATGATGACGGATGTGAGTGCTACGGGGCGGTAGTCGTTTAGCTCAGTTACCTTAGCTTTCTTGGGAACAGGAACAATGGTGGCCCTCTTGAAGCATGTGGGAACAGCAGACTGGTATAGGGATTGGTTGAATATGTCCGTAAACACACCGGCCAGCTGGTCTGCGCATGCTCTGAGGGCGCGGCTGGGGATGCCGTCTGGGCCTGCAGCCTTGCGAGGGTTAACACGTTTAAATGTCTTACTCACTTCGGCTGCAGTGAAGGAGAGACCGCATGATTCCGTTGCAGGCCGTGTCAGTGGCACTGTATTGTCCTCAAAGCGGGCAAAAAGTTATTTAGTCTGCCTGGGAGCAAGACATCCTGGTCCGTGGCTGGGCTGGGTTTCTTCCTGTAGTCCGTGATTGACTGTAGACCCTGCCACATACCTCTTGTGTCTGAGCCGTTGAATTGAGATTCTACTTTGTCTCTGTACTGGCGCTTAGCTTGTTTGATAGCCTTGCGGAGGGAATAGCTGCACTGTTTGTATTCAGTCATGTTACCAGACACCTTGCCCTGATTAAAAGCAGTGGTTCGTGCCTTCAGTTTCACACGAATGCTGCCATCAATCCACGGTTTCTGGTTAGGGAATGTTTTAATCGTTGCTATGGGAACGACATCTTCAACGCACGTTCTAATGAAGTCGCACACCGTATCAGCGTATTCGTCAATGTTGTTGTCTGACGCAATACGAAACATCTCCCAGTCCACGTGATGGAAGCAGTCTTGGAGTGTGGAGTCAGCTTGGTCGGACCAGCGTTGGACAGACCTCAGCGTGGGAGCTTCTTGTTTTAGTTTCTGTCTGTAGGCAGGGATCAACAAAATGGAGTCGTGGTCAGCTTTTCCGAAAGGGGGGCGGGGCAGGGCCTTATATGCGTCGCGGAAGTTAGAGTAACAATGATCCAGGGTCTTTCCACCCCTGGACAGAGGGCGACCTCATCTAGCTGGGCTATCTACAGAGACAGA
>NW_024609751.1:70000-102500 GCF_018296145.1 Oncorhynchus tshawytscha
AGAGGGAAGAGGAGAGAGAGGTAGAGGATGGAAAGAGAGAAGAGGAGAGAGGGAAGAGGAGAGTGAGGGAAGAGAGAGGGAAGAGGAGAGAGGGAGAGGGTAAAGGAGAGAGAGGGTAAAGGAGCGAGAGGGAAGATGAGAGAGAGGTAGAGGATGGAGAGAGAGAAGAGGGGAGAGAGAGATGGAGAGAGAGAAGAGGAGAGAGGGTAAAGGAGCGAGAGGGAAGATGAGAGAGAGGTAGAGGATGGAGAGAGAGAAGAGGGGAGAGAGAGATGGAGAGAGAGAAGAGGAGAGAGGGTAAAGGAGCGAGAGGGAAGATGAGAGAGAGGTAGAGGATGGAGAGAGAGAAGAGGGGAGAGAGAGATGGAGAGAGAGGAGGGATGGAGAGAGAGAGGAGGGATGGAGAGAGAGAAGAGGGGAGAGAGAGGAGGGATGGAGGATTAGATAGAGAATAAAGGAGAGAGAGGAGGGATGGAGGATTAGATAGAGAATAAAGGAGAGAGACAGCAGAGCGAATACCTTAACTTGTTTCCTGCGGTTCTCGTTCTCATCCAGTGGCTGTCTGATGACGATGGGCTCACGCACCTCCGAGATCACCTCCGCCACCTGGTGCACACACACAGGTTACAACTTTCACTACACCTTTATCTACTGTGAGTGTGTGTGTGTGTGTGTGTGTAACCTACGGTCTGAATGCGTCTGTGGTCGTCAGGTATCAGGGTCAGTAGTTTCTCCGTCAGCAGAGAGACCAGAGAGGGAGGAGTCTGAGGTAGGACCAGCATCTCCTGTAACACAGCCACCACACGCTTCCTATACGCACACAGAGAGAGAGAGAGTTACATGAACACTTTCTGTAGCACCATATACAAGGAGAAAGACAAACCTGATTAACTTCCTGCCCGACTAGACGCACTGTCGTTGAATCAACCAATGGTGGTGTACCACGTTATCGACTGAGTCGTTTTCTGACATGTTAAAGAGATCAGATGACTACATCATCTGATGTGATAAATATCTATCCAGGCGTCTGTTATGTAGTCAAGCACAAACTCAACCACTGATGGCTACATTGCCTCCCCCAACCATCCTCTACTCCTCCACCTCGCTCACCCATCACCTCTTCTCTCACCCAACCATCCCCTCCTCCTCCACCTCTCTCACCCATCCATCCCCTCCTCCCATCCCCTACTCCTCCACCTCTCTCACCCATCCCCTCCTCCCATCACCCCCTCCTCCACCTCTCTCACCCATCCCCTCCTCCCATCACCCCCCTCCTCCACCTCTCTCACCCATCCCCTCCTCCCATCACCCGCTCCTCCACCTCTCTCACCCATCCCCTCCTCCCATCACCCCCTCCTCCACCTCTCTCACCCATCCCCCTCTCACCCATCCCCTCCTCCACCTCTCTCACCCATCACCCACCCATCCCCTCCTCCCATCACCCATCCCCCTCTCACCTTCCTCCCTCTTCATTGGTATCCAGACAGCCGGTGAGGTGGATGAGTTGTTGAGAGATGAACTCTTTAGTCATCACCAGCTCCAGCTGAGCAAAGTCTCCTTTCTGCTCTTCAGACAGCACCGGGACACACTTCATATACCTGGTATTACCCAGTAATAACAGTTACCATTACCTGGTATTACCCAGTAATAACAGTTACCACACCTGGTATTACATGTTAACACTACAGTGCCTTCATATACCAGTTATAACATGTTAATGTAGGTATACATCAGTTATAACATGTTAACACTACTACACTGCCTTCATATACCAGTTATAACATGTTAATACTACTACACTGTCTTCATATACCAGTTATAACATGTTAACACTACTACACTGTCTTCATATACCAGTTATAACATGTTAATGTAGGTATACATCAGTTATAACATGTTACCACTACACTGTCTTCATATACCAGTTATAACATGTTACCACTACACTGTCTTCATATACCAGTTATAACATGTTAACACTACTACACTGTCTTCATATACCAGTTATAACATGTTAATGTAGGTATACATCAGTTATAACATGTTACCACTACACTGTCTTCATATACCAGTTATAACATGTTAATGTAGGTATACATCAGTTATAACATGTTACCACTACACTGTCTTCATATACCAGTTACAACATGTTAATGTAGGTATACATCAGTTATAATGTTAACACTACTACACTGTCTTCATATACCAGTTATAACATGTTAACACTACTACACTGTCTTCATATACCAGTTATAACATGTTAATGTAGGTATACATCAGTTATAACACTACACTACTACACTGTCTTCATATACCAGTTATAACATGTTAATGTAGGTATACATCAGTTATAACACTACACTACTACACTGTCTGGACACACCTAGCAGCAATGTTTCTCTGGTTGGCAGACAGCACTGGCAGGCCCTTCACATATCTAGAGAGAACAGACGGGAGACAATGGACTGTATTCACAAAGAGGCTCAGAGGAGGAGTGCTGATCCGGTCCATATCACTATAATCTAACAGGCCAAACTGATCCTAGATCAGAACTCCTTCCTTGAGACAGGGGACACAATGGCCTGTCAGAGTACTGACCCTAACATCTCTACAGTCTACCTACACGCTTCCAGTCTAGATATCACTAGGACTAGTCTTAAAATACTGGTCCTATAGACTGACGACAGACTTGAGTCAGTGTTTCCCCAAACCTCTCCTCCAATACCTCCAATACCACCAAGCCTGTCCAAGGATTTGATATATTCCACGACTAGCAGAGCTGATGTACCCTGGGAAAGGGTTGGGGGGGTACTGGCTAGAGGTACATACAGGAGAGGGTAGGGGAGTTGACATATGTGATGTGATGTAGTCAGGGTGATGTAGTGGGGTCTTACCCGTAGTCAGGGTGATGTAGTGGGGGTCTTACCCGTAGTCCGGGTGATGTAGTGGGGTCTTACCCGTAGTCAGGGTGATGTAGTGGGGTCTTACCAGTAGTCAGGGTGATGTAGTGGGGTCTTACCCGTAGTCAGGGTGATGTAGTGGTGTTCTTACCCGTAGTCAGGGTGATGTAGTGGGGTCTTACCCGTAGTCAGGGTGATGTAGTGGGGGTCTTACCCGTAGTCCGGGTGATGTAGTGGTGGTCTTACCCGTAGTCAGGGTGATGTAGTGGGGTCTTACCCGTAGTCAGGGTGATGTAGTGGGGGTCTTACCCGTAGTCAGGGTGATGTAGTGGGGTCTTACCCGTAGTCAGGGTGATGTAGTGGGGGTCTTAACCGTAGTCAGGGTGATGTATGGGATGTAGTGGTGGTCCTACCCGTAGTCAGGGTGATGTAGTGGTGGTCTTACCCATAGTCAGGGTGATGTAGTGGTGGTCTTACCCGTAGTCAGGGTGATGTAGTGGGGTCTTACCCATAGTCAGGGTGATGTAGTGGTGGTCTTACCCGTAGTCAGGGTGATGTATGGGATGTAGTGGTGGACTTACCCGTAGTCAGGGTGATGTAGTGGTGGTCTTACCCGTAGTCAGGGTGATGTATGGGGTGTAGTGGGGGTCTTACCCGTAGTCAGGGTGATGTAGTGGGGTCTTACCCATAGTCAGGGTGATGTAGTGGTGGTCTTACCCGTAGTCAGGGTGATGTATGGGATGTAGTGGTGGTCTTACCCGTAGTCAGGGTGATGTAGTGGTGGTCTTACCCGTAGTCAGGGTGATGTAGTGGGGGTCTTACCCGTAGTCAGGGTGATGTAGTGGGGGTCTTACCCGTAGTCAGGGTGATGTAGTGGGGGTCTTACCCGTAGTCAGGGTGATGTAGTGGGGGTCTTACCCGTAGTCAGGGTGATGTATGGGATGTAGTGGTGGCCCTACCCGTAGTCAGGGTGATGTAGTGGTGGTCTTACCCGTAGTCAGGGCGATGTAGTGGGGTCTTACCCGTAGTCAGGGTGATGTATGGGGTGTAGTGGGGTCTTACCCGTAGTCAGGGTGATGTAGTGGTGGTCTTACCCGTAGTCAGGGTGATGTAGTGGTGGTCTTACCCGTAGTCAGGGTGATGTAGTGGTGGTCTTACCAGTAGTCAGGGTGATGTAGTGGTGGTCTTACCCGTAGTCAGGGTGATGTAGTGGTGGTCTTACCCGTAGTCAGGGTGATGTAGTGGTGGTCTTACCAGTAGTCAGGGTGATGTAGTGGTGGTCTTACCCGTAGTCAGGGTGATGTAGTGGTGGTCTTACCCGTAGTCAGGGTGATGTAGTGGTGGTCTTACCCGTAGTCAGGGTGATGTAGTGGTGGTCTTACCCGTAGTCAGGGTGATGTAGTGGTGGTCTTACCCGTAGTCAGGGTGATGTAGTGGGGTCTTACCCGTAGTCAGGGTGATGTATGGGATGTAGTGGTGGTCCTACCCGTAGTCAGGGTGATGTAGTGGTGGTCTTACCCGTAGTCAGGGCGATGTAGTGGGGGTCTTACCCGTAGTCAGGGTGATGTATGGGGTGTAGTGGGGTCTTACCCGCAGTCAGGGTGATGTAGTGGTGGTCTTACCCGTAGTCAGGGCGATGTAGTGGGGTCTTACCCGTAGTCAGGGTGATGTATGGGGTGTAGTGGGGTCTTACCCGCAGTCAGGGTGATGTAGTGGTGGTCTTACCCGTAGTCAGGGTGATGTAGTGGTGGTCTTACCCGTAGTCAGGGTGATGTAGTGGTGGTCTTACCAGTAGTCAGGGTGATGTAGTGGTGGTCTTACCCGTAGTCAGGGTGATGTAGTGGTGGTCTTACCCGAAGTCAGGGTGATGTAGTGGTGGTCTTACCCGAAGTCAGGGTGATGTAGTGGTGGTCTTACCCGTAGTCAGGGTGATGTATGGGGTGTAGTGGTGGTCTTACCAGTAGTCAGGGTGATGTATGGGGTGTAGTGGTGGTCTTACCCATAGTCAGGGTGATGTATGGGGTGTAGTGGGGTCTTACCCGTAGAGGTATTCAGCGAAGGTAGCAGCCTCGGGCAGCAGCTTCTCCAACATCTCCTCTCCTTCATCCCCTTTAGTCTTAACGAACTCACACAGAGCTCTCCAGTACAACACGCTCTCACAGGACAGAGACCCAGCCGGGACCAGCATCCTACAGAGAGACACAGTCAGTGTGTGAGAGTCAGCCAGACGGCCAGTCGGTCAGCCAGCCGGTCAGACAGCCAGTCAGCCAGCCAGCCAGACAGACGGCCAGTCGGTCGGCCAGCCAGACAGCGTGTGTGTGAGCAACGGGGGGTCAGTATATGTGCGAGTGAGTGAGCAGGGCGGTGTGTGTGTGTGTGTGTACCTGTCGTCCAGCTGAAGGCGGTGGTGGAGCAGCTGGTCCTGAGGTGTGTGTGTGAACAGAGCGGTCAGTGTGTCCAGGGCGGTGTGTGTGTGTGTACCTGTCGTCCAGCTGAAGGCGGTGGTGGAGCAGCTGGTCCTGAGGTGTGTGTGTGAACAGAGCGGTCAGTGTGTCCAGGGCGGTGTGTGTGTGTGTACCTGTCGTCCAGCTGAAGGCGGTGGTGGAGCAGCTGGTCCTGAGGTGTGTGTGTGAACAGAGCGGTCAGTGTGTCCAGGGCGGTGTGTGTGTGTGTACCTGTCGTCCAGCTGAAGGCGGTGGTGGAGCAGCTGGTCCTGAGGTGTGTGTGTGAACAGAGCGGTCAGTGTGTCCAGGGCGGTCTGAGAGCAGTTCTCTACATCCAGTTTGTGTAACAGCTCCAACACATCACCCTGGAGAAGATTCAGCCAGGCTGGGAGGAGACGGACCTGCACCACCTCCCTCACCGATTCTACAACACAGACAGAGTTATAGACACACACCGGAAAATGTATAGTGTGTGGGGGGGGTTCCTCCCCCTAAATGTTTGTTTTATTTTTTATTTTTAAGTGGCTGGGCCATTCAAGGACATTCAGAGACTTGTCCCGAAGCCACTCCTGCATTGTCTTGGCTGTGTGCTTAGGGTCCTGTTGGAAGGTGAACCTTCACCCTAGTCTGAGATCCTGAGCGCTTCTGTTCATCTTTGCCTCGATCCTGACTAGTCTCCCAGTCCCTGCCCCTGAAAAACAACCCCACAGCACAATGCTGCCACCACCATGCTTCACCGTAGGGACGGTGCCAGGTTTCCTCCAGACTTGACGCTTGGCATTCAGGTCAAAGAGTTCAATCTTGGTTTCATCAGACAGGAGAATCTTATTTCTCATGGTCTGAGAGTCCTTCGGGTGTCTTTTGGCAAACTCCAAGCGGGCTGTCATGTGCCTTTTGCTGAGGAGTGGCTTCCATCTGGCCACTCTACCATAAAGGCCTGGAGTGCTGCAGAGATGGTTGTCCTTCTGGAAGGTTCTCCCATCTCTACAGAGGAACTCTGGAGCTCTGTCAGAGTGACCATCGGGTTCTTGGTCACCTCCTGACCAAGGCCCTTTTCCCACGATTTCTCAGTTTGTCCAGGCAGCCAGCTCAAGGAAGAGTCTTGGTGGTTCCAAACTTCTTCCATTTAAGAAATGATGAAGGCCACTGTGTTCTTGGGGACCTTCAATGCTGCAGAAATGTTTTGGTACCCTTCCCCAGATCTGTGCCTCGACACAATCCTGTCTCAGAGCTCTATGGACAATTCCTTCGACCTCATGGCTTGGTTGTTTGCTCTGACATGCACTGTCAACTGTAGGACCTTATATAGACAAGTGTGTGCCTTTCCAAATCATGTCCAATCAATTGAATTTAACACAGGTGGACTCCAATCAAGTTGAAGAAACACCTCAAGGATGATCAATGGAAACAGGAAGTACCTGAGATTAATTTCAAGTCTCATAGCAAAGGGTCTGAATATTTATGCAAGTAAGGTATTTCATTTTTATATAAATGTAAAGAAATGTCTAAACCTGTTTTTGCATTGTCATTAAGAGGTATTGTGATGTCATTAAGAGGTATTGTGATGTCATTAAGAGGTATTGTGATGTCATTAAGAGGTACTGTACAAGCCGACGAGGTAAACAGACCAACAAGCCGACGAGGTAAACGGACCAACAAGCCGACGAGGTAAACGGATCAACTAGCCGACGAGGTAAACGGACCAACAAGCCGACGAGGTAAACAGATCAACTAGCCGACGAGGTAAACAGATCAACAAGCCGACGAGGTAAACAGATCAACTAGCCGACGAGGTAAACGGACCAACAAGCCGACGAGGTAAACAGATCAACTAGCCGACGAGGTAAACGGACCAACAAGCCGACGAGGTAAACGGATCAACTAGCCGACGAGGTAAACAGACCAACTAGCCGACGAGGTAAACAGATGACCTAGCCGACGAGGTAAACAGATCAACTAGCCGACGAGGTAAACAGATGACCTAGCCGACGAGGTAAACAGATGACCTAGCCGACGAGGTAAACAGATGACCTAGCCGACGATGTAAACAGATCAACTAGCCGACGATGTAAACAGATCAACTAGCCGACGAGGTAAACAGATGACCTAGCCGACGAGGTAAACAGATCAACTAGCCGACGAGGTAAACAGATGACCTAGCCGACGAGGTAAACAGATGACCTAAACAGCCGACGAGGTAAACAGATGACCTAGCCGACGAGGTAAACAGATGACCTAGCCGACGATGTAAACAGATGACCTAGCCGACGATGTAAACAGATCAACTAGCCGACGATGTAAACAGATCAACTAGCCGACGAGGTAAACAGATCAACTAGCCGACGAGGTAAACAGATCAACTAGCCGACGAGGTAAACAGATCAGCTAGCCGACGAGGTAAACAGATCAACTAGCCGACGAGGTAAACAGATGACCTATTCTACGGGCTTGTCAAGTGTGTGTGTGTGTGTGTACCTGCGGCATCGTGGAGACCCTGCTGCAGCAGACTGACTCTCTGGGCGATACTCAGAGCTCTGATGTGGACCTTGTCTGACAGGACCTGAAACACACACAGTCATTAACAACTTTACATTTAAACTGGGTTCAGGTCTGTCAGGCCAGTTTAGTGTGTGTTTAAACTGGGTTCAGGTCTGTCAGGCCAGTTTAGTGTGTGTTTAAACTGGGTTCAGGTCTGTAAGGCCAGTTTAGTGTGTGTTTAAACTGGGTTCAGGTCTGTCAGGCCAGTTTAGTGTGTGTTTAAACTGGGTTCAGGTCTGTCGGGCCAGTTTAGTGTGTGTTTAAACTGGGTTCAGGTCTGTCAGGCCAGTTTAGTGTGTGTTTAAACTGGGTTCAGGTCTGTCAGGCCAGTTTAGTGTGTGTTTAAACTGGGTTCAGGTCTGTCAGGCCAGTTTAGTGTGTGTTTAAACTGGGTTCAGGTCTGTCAGGCCAGTTTAGTGTGTGTTTAAACTGGGTTCAGGTCTGTCAGGCCAGTTTAGTGTGTGTTTAAACTGGGTTCAGGTCTGTCAGGCCAGTTTAGTGTGTGTTTAAACTGGGTTCAGGTCTGTCAGGCCAGTTTAGTGTGTGTTTAAACTGGGTTCAGGTCTGTCAGGCCAGTTTAGTGTGTGTTTAAACTGGGTTCAGGTCTGTCGGGCCAGTTTAGTGTGTGTTTAAACTGGGTTCAGGCCTGTAAGGCCAGTTTAGTGAGTGAGTGAGTGCAACATCCATCAATCAGAGATACAGTGGGGAGAACAAGTATTTGATACACTGCCAATTTTGCAGGTTTTCCTACTTACAAAGCATGTAGAGGTCTGTAATTTTTATCATAGGTACACTTCAACTGTGAGAGACGGAATCTAAAACAAAAATCCAGAAAATCACATTGTATGATTTTTAAGTAATTCATTTGCATTTTATTGCATGACATAAGTATTTGATACATTAGAAAAGCAGAACTTAATATTTGGTATAAAAACCTTTGTTTGCAATTACAGAGATCATACGTTTCCTGTAGTTCTTGACCAGGTTTGCACACACTGCAGCAGGGATTTTGGTCCACTCCTCCATACAGACCTTCTCCAGATCCTTTAGGTGTTTGGGGCTGAAGATTTTCTATTGGGTTCAGGTCTGGAGACTGGCTAGGCCACTCCAGGACCTTGAGATGCTTCTTACGGAGCCACTCCTTAGTTGCCCTGGCTGTGTGTTTCGGGTCATTGTCATGCTGAAAGACTCAGCCACGACCCATATTCAATGCTCTTACTGAGGGAAGGAGGTTGTTGGCCAAGATCTCGCGAAACAAGGCCCCATCCATTCTCCCCTCAATACGGTGCAGTCGTCCTGTCCCCCCTGCAGAAAAGCATTCCCAAAGAATGATGTTTCCACCTCCATGCTTCACGGTTGGGATGGTGTTCTTGGGGTTGTACTCATCCTTCTTCTTCCTCCAAACACGGCGAGTGGAGTTTAGACCAAAAAGCTCTATTTTTGTCTCATCAGACCACATGACCTTCTCCCATTCCTCCTCTGGATCATCCAGATGGTCATTGGCAAACTTCAGACGGGCCTGGACATGCGCTGGCTTGAGCAGGGGGACCTTGCGTGCGCTGCAGGATTTTAATCCATGACGGCGTAGTGTGTTACTAATGGTTTTCTTTGAGACTGTGATCCCAGCTCTCTTCAGGTCATTGACCAGGTCCTGCCGTGTAGTTCTGGGCTGATCCCTCACCTTCCTCATGATCATTGATGCCCCACGAGGTGAGATCTTGCATGGAGCCCCAGACCGAGGGTGATTGACCGTCATCTTGAACTTCTTCCATTTTCTAATAATTGCGCCAACAGTTGTTGCCTTCTCACCAAGCTGCTTGCCTATTGTCCTGTAGCCCATCCCAGCCTTGTGCAGGTCTACAATTTATCCCTGATGTCCTTACACAGCGCTCTGGTCTTGGCCATTGTGGAGAGATTGGAGTCTGTTTGATTGAGTGTGTGGACAGGTGTCTTTTATACAGGTAGCGAGTTCAAACAGGTGCAGTTAATACAGGTAATGAGTGGAGAACAGGAGGGCTTCTTAAAGAAAAACTAACAGGTCTGTGAGAGCCGGAATTCTTACTGGTTGGTAGGTGATCATATACTTATGTCATGCAATAAAATGCAAATTAATTACTTAAAAATCATACAATGTGATTTTCTGGATTTTTGTTTTAGATTCTGTCTCTCACAGTTGAAGTGTACCTATGATAAAAATTACAGACCTCTACATGCTTTGTAAGTAGGAAAACCTGCAAATCGGCAGTGTATCAAATACTTGTTCTCCCCACTGTAGATATATGTACCTGGTAAGCCAGTTTAGTGTGTGTGTGTGTGTGTACCTGGTAAGCCAGTTTGCGGACACTCTCCTTGACGTCCCTGGTGCGTTTCAGGATCTTGGGGAGGGTGAGAGAGGAGGGGGCGATGCAGGACAGAACGGCTCGACGAACCTCCGGGTTGGAATCATTCTCCAAGATCAACAGATAGGCTGGACGAGAGGAGAGAGAGGAGAGGGAGAGACAGAGAGACAGAGAGAGACAGAGAGAGACAGAGAGAGAGACAGACAGACAGAGAGAGAGAGAGACAGAGAGAGTGACAGACAGAGAGAGAGGGAGAGACAGACAGAGACAGAGAGAGAGACAGACAGACAGACAGAGAGAGAGGGAGAGATGCAGAGAGACAGACAGAGAGAGAGAGAGAGACAGAGAGAGACAGACAGAGAGAGACAGAGAGAGACAGAGAGAGAGAGAGAGACAGAGAGAGTGACAGACAGAGAGAGAGACGGAGAGCAGAGAGACACAAAGAGAGTGACAGACAGAGAGAGAGGGAGAGACAGACAGAGACAGAGAGAGAGACAGACAGACAGACAGAGAGAGAGGGAGAGATGCAGAGAGACAGACAGAGAGAGAGAGAGGGAGAGAGAGAGACAGAGAGAGAGAGACAGAGAGAGAGAGAGAGAGAGAGAGACAGAGAGAGAGAGGAGGCTTTAACAGCGTTGGTTCTGTGGTTCCTGTAGTCGAGCCATGGCCAGAGAGGTCTGGACCCTGACAGTGTGTTGTAGTATCAGTACCATTAACAGTGGGACATTGGTGGTTCTGTGGTTCCTGTAGTCGAGCCATGGCCAGAGAGGCCTGGATCCTGACGTTGGGGAACTTGTCCGTGACTCGGACCAACATGGCCTGGTGGATACCGTCAAACAGGTCATCATCGATCTGGGCGTTCTCCGCCATGCTGCCTAGCAACTTGTTGATCAGCTGACACACACGGAACCTCACCGCGTGGCTGTTGGCCTTGTGGGACTGAAGGGGGGCGACACTTGGGTCAGCAGCAGAGAAGTAGCATCAATACCTTGACTACTGGCATTGTAGATGTCCAGTGGTACAGTCAGAGTAGTGTTGTCATGACACCAGTATCACCAGACTACAACAATTAATACAGTTTCCACAGCAGTCCTTTAAGATCCTGGTTTATATCAGATACTGTGACAGGCTGTCTGTGTCCCAAGCGGCCTCCTATCCAGTAAAAAGGGTAAATACAAACATATAGTCTTGAGCCGTATACCGATAGTGCTACCGACCTTGTGCCATCATGGGATAACACTGACACTCAACACACTAATTTTCAATCTGAAGATTAGCAATGCTAACGAGTACATGTAAAATCCCATAGTGAATGCTAGCTAAATGCTAACGGTTTTATAAACTATTTGCCTGGACAGACATCCCAGCTCATAAAGTTAAACAAGTACCTCAAAATTCTACTCAGTTTTCTGCACAAAACAAATATGTCCTCTGTAACCATTATCACGTCACACTGTGTGGTGTTACCTAAATAAATCTAGATATCAACCTGTCCTCTGTCACCATTATCACGTCACACTGTGTGGTGTTACCTAAATAAATCTAGATATCAACCTGTCCTCTGTCACCATTATCACGTCACACTGTGTGGTGTTACCTAAATAAATCTAGATATCAACCTGTCCTCTGTCACCATTATCACGTCACACTGTGTGGTGTTACCTAAATAAATCTCGATATCAACCTGTCCTCTGTAACCTTTATCACCCCGGGTATACGGTATACAGCCCTAGTCTACTACCATAGGGCCCTGGTTAAAACAATGCAGTACAGAAGAGGTATACGGTATACAGCCCTAGTCTACTACCATAGGGCCCTGGTTAAAACAATGCAGAACAGAAGAGGTAGTTCACAGCCCTAGTCTACTACCATAGGGCCCTGGTTAAAACAATGCAGTACAGAAGAGGTAGTATACAGCCCTAGTCTACTACCATAGGGCCCTGGTTAAAACAATGCAGAACAGAAGAGGTATACAGCCCTAGTCTACTACCATAGGGCCCTGGTTAAAACAATGCAGTACAGAAGAGGTATACGGTATACAGCCCTAGTCTACTACCATAGGGCCCTGGTTAAAACAATGCAGAACAGATAGTTCGGGACTCAAGAGTTGTCCTACCTCCAACAGGAAGTTGAACATGTAACTGAGGAAGGGGTTCTCGTCCTCTTCATCCTCCTCCTCCTCTCCTCCCTCGGCGGAAGGCGTATGGAAGCTGGTGGAGAATCTGGAGACGAACTCTATCACGTTTTCCACAGCCGGTTCTCTCTTGTACACGATCATGGCATGTTTCAGGTACTGGATAAACTCCTCGTGGAACAATGTCTTGTCCTCTAACTGGAGACAGGACAGACAGGCAGACACACGGGGACAGACAGGTACACAGGACAGACACACAGAAAGCAGGTTGGGTACAGATGGTGGTTCTCTTACTGATAATAAAGAGGATTAACAGAAACAGTGATTTAAACATGTGTGTGTGTACCTTGTTGTACAGTATGTGTGTGTGTGTGAGTGTGTGTGTGCGTGTGCATACATAGGGAGTATTTACTAGCCACCGTGCTTCTACACCTGCATTGCTTGCTGTTTGGGGTTATAGGCTGGGTTTCTGTACAGCACTTTGAGATATCAGCTGATGTAAAAATGGCTTTATAAATACATTTGGTTTATTGTATAGGTGTGTGTGTTTACAGGTGTTTGTGTGTGTTTATCGGCGTTTGTACCTTGTTGTACATTATGTGTGTGTGTTTACAGGTGTTTGTGTGTGTTTATCGGCGTTTGTACCTTGTTGTATGTGTTCTTGAGACTGGCCACCAGTTTAGCCTTGTTGTTGTGTCCTTTCTGAGCGCGTTGAAACGCCTCTTTTATCGACAAATCACTTTCCCCAGTCATCTTTTCTCTCCTGGAGAAACAAAACGGACAGCTACAACCTTACCATTCAAACAAACACAGGCATTAAACTACACCAGCTGGTTAGTTAGCACAACAACAAAAGGACAATAAGCCTAGTTAACGTATTCTACAGTGAAGGGAAACAGTCGATGTGTGTGACCGGAAAATTGGGTTAAACATCCAACAACAAGCATTGTTTGTGGCTATTCGACGTTAATTTAGTTACCTAGTAACGTTATTTAGTTACTTAGTAACGTTATTTAGCTACCTAGTAACGCTGTTTAGCTACCTAGTAACGCTGTTTAGTTACCTAGTAACGCTGTTTAGCTACCCAGTAACGCTGTTTAGTTACCTAGTAACGCTATTTAGCTACCTAGTAACGCTGTTTAGTTACCTAGTAACGTTATTTAGCTACCTAGTAACGCTGTTTAGTTACCTAGTAACGCTATTTAGCTACCTAGTAACGCTGTTTAGTTACCTAGTAACGCTGTTTAGTTACCTAGTAACGCTATTTAGCTACCTAGTAACGCTGTTTAGTTACCTAGTAACGCTATTTAGCTACCTAGTAACGCTGTTTAGTTACCTAGTAACGCTGTTTAGTTACCTCGTAACGCTATTTAGCTACCTAGTAACGCTGTTTAGTTACCTAGTAACGCTGTTTAGTTACCTAGTAACGCTGTTTAGTTACCTAGTAACGCTGTTTAGTTACCTAGTAACGCTGTTTAGTTACCTAGTAACGCTGTTTAGTTACCTAGTAACGCTATTTAGCTACCTAGTAACGCTATTTAGCTACCTAGTAACGCTGTTTAGTTACCTAGTAACGCTGTTTAGTTACCTAGTAACGCTGTTTAGTTACCTAGTAACGCTGTTTAGTTACCATAGCCAACCTCGTAGCAGCTACAGTATTAACGACGTTGGCTATCTAACTCTAGTTTTAATTAGCGAAACCTTCTTTAAAAATGACACCATTTCACTTTTCCAGACGAATATCTCACCCGTGCTCTTCGGCTAGAATAGTTCTCACATAAAGTCCTCTATTATTCAATTAATTAACTTGTTTTAAAAGCTAAATAAATAAATAGCTGGCTAACGAAGCTAACCGGCTAACGTTTCTCGCCACTCCTCAAGCGCCCTGCGGACAGGAAAACATCGTCTCAAGACGTACCAAAGAGGTTGGAAACCGGGGAATGATATGTTTCACAAAAGCATTAATATTGCCAATATAGTTTATTTCGTAAATAAATAACAGATCAATAATAAATTGCGATTTCCGTTTGTTTCTTACTTGCTATTGACAGCTCGAGTCGTTTCTGCGTCTGCCGCCTGTTTTCAAATGTAACTGCCAGTCTCGCGAGAGGCGACGAGATTTGTGTTGACTACGTCATTCCGCTTCTTTTTATTTTTTTTATTTTATTTCACCTTAATTTAACCCGGTCGGCCAGTTGACGACCCAGACCAAGATAAAGCAAAGCAGTGTGACACAAACAACAACACAGAGTTACACATGGAGTAAACAACAACACAGAGTTACACATGGAGTAAACAACAACACAGAGTTACACATGGAATAAACAACAACACAGAGTTACACATGGAATAAACAACAACACAGAGTTACACATGGAGTAAACAACAACACAGAGTTACACATGGAGTAAACAACAACACAGAGTTACACATGGAATAAACAAACGTACAGTCAATAACACAATAGAAAGATAGAAAGAAAAAAAAGGCTCTACCCAGCTCCTTGTAAAAAATATTTTTTCCCTCTCCCTCATCATGTGGCTTACCAACCTTTCACAAGTCGGAGTGTGAATAATATATATATATTTTTTTTTTTACAACAAAATGGGAAAATAAATAATTGCACCACCATCTAACCCTAAATACACACCACTATCCCCAACAAACCCACCACCCCTTCCCACTACTTTGGCCCGAACAGATCCTAGACCATGCCCCCACCCCTCAGTTGTTTGAAAAATGCTAAATTCTTCAACTTATGTATGGGGGTTCATCCCCGCTCAAGGCCACCCCCCAGCCATCCACACCTAATACTTTGTGCCTCTTCCGATTTTGGGGGTGCATGACGCCCCTGAAAGCACTATAGCGGGTTCTCTAGGCCCTCAGAGAATTGCAAATATAACCCCCTTCACCCCACAATGGACATTTATCTTCCCTGCCCTCGCCGCCAATGGACAGTTATCCGCCTGGGCCTCCATCGCCCTGCCCCTCACAATGGACATTTATCCGCCTGGGCCTCCATCGCCCTGCCCCTCACAATGGACATTTATCCGCCTGGGCCTCCATCGCCCTGCCCCTCACAATGGACATTTATCCGCCTGGGCCTCCATCGCCCTGCCCCTCACAATGGACATTTATCCGCCTGGGCCTCCATCGCCCTGCCCCTCACAATGGACATTTATCCGCCTGGGCCTCCATCGCCCTGCCCCTCACAATGGACATTTATCCGCCTGGGCCTCCATCGCCCTGCCCCTCACAATGGACATTTATCCGCCTGGGCCTCCATCGCCCTGCCCCTCACAATGGACATTTATCTGCCTGGGCCTCCATCGCCCTGCCCCTCCAATGAACATTCATCTGCCTGCCCCATTCATCGCCCTGCCCCTCAATATGGACATTTATCCACCTGGGCCTCCATCGCCCTGCCCCTCACAATGGACCCTGCCCCCGCCCTGCCCCTCACAAATCCGTGATTGCCTCCATCGCCCTGCCCCTCACAATGGACATTTATCCTCCTGGGCCTCCATCACCCTGCCCCTCACAATGGACATTTATCCGCCTGGGCCTCCATCACCCTGCCCCTCACAATGGACATTTATCAAGGGGTGCTTCACCTGAGTGGGTTGATTCACTGATGTGGTCATCCTGTCTGGGTTGGCGCCCCCCCTTGGGTTGTGCCATGGCGGAGATCTTTGTGGGCTATACTCAGCCTTGTCTCAGGATGGTAAGTTGGTGGTTGAAGATATCCCTCTAGTGGTGTGGGGGCTGTGCTTTGGCAAAGTGGGTGGGGTTATATCCTTCCTGTTTGGCCCTGTCCGGGGGTGTCCTCGGATGGGGCCACAGTGTCTCCTGACCCCTCCTGTCTCAGCCTCCAGTATTTATGCTGCAGTAGTTTATGTGTCGGGGGCTGGGGTCAGTTTGTTATATCTGGAGTACTTCTCCTGTCCTATTCGGTGTCCTGTGTGAATCTAAGTGTGCGTTCTCTAATTCTCTCCTTCTCTCTTTCTTTCTCTCTCTCGGAGGACCTGAGCCCTAGGACCATGCCCCAGGACTACCTGACATGATGACTCCTTGCTGTCCCCAGTCCACCTGACCGTGCTGCTGCTCCAGTTTCAACTGTTCTGCCCTATTATTATACGACCATGCTGGTCATTTGTGAACATTTGAACATCTTGGCCATGTTCTGTTATAATCTCCACCCGGCACAGCCAGAAGAGGACTGGTCACCCCACATAGCCTGGTTCCTCTCTAGGTTTATTCCTAGGTTTTGGCCTTTCTAGGGAGTTTTTCCTAGCCACCGTGCTTCTACACCTGCATTGCTTGCTGTTTGGGGTTTTAGGCTGGGTTTCTATACAGCACTTTGAGATATCAGCTGATGTACGAAGGGCTATATAAATCAATTTGATTTGATTTGATTTGATCAAGCTGGGCCTCCATCGCCCTGCCCCTCACAATGGACATTTATCCACCTGGGCCTCCATCGCCCTGCCCCTCACAATGGACATTTATCCGCCTGGGCCTCCATCGCCCTGCCCCTCACAATGGACATTTATCCGCCTGGGCCTCCATCACCCTGCCCCTCACAATGGACATTTATCCGCCTGGGCCTCCATCGCCCTGCCCCTCACAATGGGCATTTATCTGCCTGCATGACATGAGCTGAGACTGCCATAATAAAATATTTTCTGAAATGTGAAATTTACTTATTTTTCTATTTTGTGTAATTTATTTTAAAGACTTGCTAAAGTTTATAACAAACTGTTTTTGTTTTGTCATTATGGGATATTGTGTGAAGATTGATGAGGGGGATTTTAAAAAAAAAACATGTAATCCATTTTAGAATAAAGGCTGTCAAGTTACAAAAATGTGGATAAAAGTCAAGGGGTCTGAATTCTTTCAGTGTGTCTCTATCTGCATGCCAGGCCGTCTGTCTGCCTGTCTGTTGTTTCCCGGGCTGTGAAGGCCGCAGCTGTTGGCACGCTGGCAGCTGTACGGTAAGGAATGGAGGTCAGAACAGAACGCACCCGTGGGAAGGGCAGGAGGCTCCACTCTGTCTCTGCTCACCAAACCGCTGTACTCCTGTTATTGAGGTCAGCAGCAGGAACTCCAGGATGTATGGAGTGATAGAATGGTAATGGCTATACAGCAGCTTGTATCACTACAGACCCTGGTTCGAATCCAGGCTGTATCACAGAGGTCTAAAGGCACTGCGTCTCAGTGCTAGAGGAGTCACTACAGACACTCTGGTTCGAATCCAGGCTGTATCACAGAGGTCTAAAGGCACTGCATCTCAGTGCTAGAGGAGTCACTACAGACCCTGGTTCGAATCCAGGCTGTATCACCACCGGCCCGTAATTGGGAGTCCCATAGGCGCACATTTGGCCCAGCGTCGTCAGGCCTGTCATTGTAAATAAACATTTGATCTTAACTGAGGTGCCTAGTTAAATAAAGGTTAATAATAAAAAAAATGCATTTAGGCCAGCCTAGGATATTAATAACCTGCCGCGCATGGGGGTCCTACAGATTTGAGGCAGTTTGCTATAACAGGAAAATAATCATGCAGGAAATGTGAATTAAATGTGGATATATATATAACTAATGGACATGTTTAGTTAACATGAAAATTACAAACTTTACAACCTTGAATATACTACTATTTGTATTTCCTGCGGCGCAGGAAGATTCTCAGCAACAAAATAGTGATCAAATTAAGAGTCCTACATCTGTATGTAGGGCTGTATCTGGGATGTTAACCCGCTGTGCATTGACCTCCTGCAGGGCTAGATCTGGGATATTAACCCGCTGTGCATTGACCTCCTGCAGGGCTAGATCTGGGATATTAACCCGCTGTGCATTGACCTCCTGCAGGGCTAGATCTGGGATGTTAACCCGCTGTGCATTGACCTCCAACAGGGCTTTATCTGGGATATTAACCCGCTGTGCATTGACCTCCTGCAGGGCTAGATCTGGGATATTAACCCGCTGTGCATTGACCTCCAACAGGGCTAGATCTGGGATGTTAACCCGCTGTGCATTGACCTCCAACAGGGCTTTATCTGGGATGATAACCCGCTGTGCATTGACCTCCTGCAGGGCTGTATCTGGGATGTTAACCCGCTGTGCATTGACCTCCAACAGGGCTAGATCTGGGATGTTAACCCGCTGTGCATTGACCTCCTGCAGGGCTAGATCTGGGATATTAACCCGCTGTGCATTGACCTCCTGCAGGGCTAGATCTGGGATATTAACCCGCTGTGCATTGACCTCCAACAGGGCTAGATCTGGGATATTAACCCGCTGTGCATTGACCTCCTGCAGGGCTAGATCTGGGATATTAACCCGCTGTGCATTGACCTCCTACAGGGCTAGATCTAGGATAGAATGTGATATAGGATAGAATGTGATTCAGGATAGAATGTGATCTAAGGATAGAATGTGATCTAGGATAGAATGTGATCTAGGATAGAATGTGATTCAGGATAGAATGTGATCTAAGGATAGAATGTGATCTAGGATAGAATGTGATCTAGGATAGAATGTGATTCAGGATAGAATGTGATCTAAGGATAGAATGTGATCTAGGATAGAATGTGATCTAGGATAGAATGTGATCTAGGATAGAATGTGATACAGGATAGAATGTGATCTAGGATAGAATGTGATACAGGATAGAATGTGATCTAGGATAGAATGTGATACAGGATAGAATGTGATACAGGATAGAATGTGATATAGGATAGAATGTGATCTAGGATAGAATGTGATACAGGATAGAATGTGATCTAGGATAGAATGTGATTCAGGATAGAATGTGATCTAGGAGGGAATGTGATATAGGATAGAATGTGATCTAGGATAGAATGTGATATAGG
This sequence comes from Oncorhynchus tshawytscha, assembly GCF_018296145.1. Lineage (NCBI taxonomy): Eukaryota > Metazoa > Chordata > Actinopteri > Salmoniformes > Salmonidae > Oncorhynchus > Oncorhynchus tshawytscha. Next base: position 89,228 of record NW_024609751.1, read on the forward strand.
ATAGAATGTGATATAGGATAGAATGTGATATAGGATAGAATGTGATATAGGATAGAATGTGATACAGGGTAGAATGTGATATAGGATAGAATGTGATCTAGGAGGGAATGTGATACAGGGTAGAATGTGATATAGGATAGAATGTGATATAGAATAGAATGTGATATAGGATAGAATCCCTTTCGAATTAAAACGTTGATAGAGGCTATACTGGACCTAGTGAATAGGTCTAGAATAATAAATATGGACTTATTAAACAGACTTATCACTGGAATAGGCAGGGAGTTCACCTGCAAATACTCCTGAAGAATCTATACAATAAGTCAATTGATTAATTGAAACGCCTTTCATCCTGCGTGCGTGTGTGTGTGTGTGTTTATGTGTGTGCGTGCGTATGTTTTGTGTGAGTGTGTGTGTGGATCGACACTACAGCAGAACCGGGGAGGGGCGTAGCAGCACTGCAGCAGTGCGCTCTGCTCGAGAGGGAGAGCGCGAGCTGTCTACGGTAATGTTCCATACGCCCTCTCCGCCCCTGCTGCTCGAGAGACAGGTGGTCGGGACACATGCCTTCATCCTCGAGCGCTCCCCGGTTAAAATAAGAAAACAAATCGGTTGACAGACAGCGGTGGGACTGCTGGCGTGAGGCAAGCGCGTCCCCGATGGAATTGGAGCCGGTGACCTCCGCGCAGCGAGCACTGGGCAGAGGAGAGAGAGGGGAAAGCAAGTTGGCGAGAGAACCTCACCGATTTACGTTTCTCACCATGACTATCGCGCTGGCTGCTTTCCCGCCGCAGCGGAGGGGATTGTTATGCACCCACAGAAGGAAGAAATATACACACCTCTGAGGCAAACCGGAGAGAGAGCGTTACCGGGAATTTCCTTTTTGTTCCATTGTTCATTTGGATCCTAATAGCTGGTGGAAGTTGTCTCGTGGGGATTATGATGGCTTCGGGTGCCGGTAAAGCCCCGCAGCCCCCCGGGCCAGGCTCCGGTAGCCTTAACGGGACTGCAGCAGACTTACCGAACATAGAGCAGGAGCTGTATGACTATCAGATGCATGGCAAGATGTGCAAGAAGATAGCTCAGCTAACCAAGGTATGAGACAGGGGAGATAGAAGATATAGCTCAGCTAACCAAGGTATGAGACAGGGGAGATAGAAGATATAGCTCAGATAACCAAGGTATGAGACAGGGGAGATAGAAGATATAGCTCAGATAACCAAGGTATGAGACAGGGGAGATAGAAGATATAGCTCAGATAACCAAGGTATGAGACAGGGGAGATAGAAGATATAGCTCAGCTAACCAAGGTATGAGACAGGGGAGATAGAAGATATAGCTCAGATAACCAAGGTATGAGACAGGGGAGATAGAAGATATAGCTCAGATAACCAAGGTATGAGACAGGGGAGATAGAAGATATAGCTCAGATAACCAAGGTATGAGACAGGGGAGATAGATAAAAGGTAAGACTGGACAGAGAGATAGATAAAAGAGAGCTCAGCTAGGTAAGACTGGACAGAGAGATAGATAAAAGAGAGCTCAGCTAGGTAAGACTGGACAGAGTGATAGATAACTCAGCTGGTAAGACTGGACAGAGAGATAGATAACTCAGCTGGTAAGACTGGACAGAGAGATAGATAGATAACTCAGCTGGTAAGACTGGACAGAGAGAGAGATAGATAACTCAGCTGGTAAGACTGGACAGAGAGATAGATAGATAACTCAGCTGGTAAGACTGGACAGAGAGAGAGATAGATAACTCAGCTGGTAAGACTGGACAGAGAGAGAGATAGATAACTCAGCTGGTAAGACTGGACAGAGAGATAGATAGATAACTCAGCTGGTAAGACTCATGACAATGCGGTTATGGCTCCTCCATCTTCCCGCGTTCACTCACTCTGTGTGTAGATGACAATCAGTGTGTGTGTATATGTGTGTGTGTGTGTAGGTGAGTGGTGCCTGAAGTTTGACTGGTCAGCGTTTGTGTCTGTGTGTATTAGAATTGATGTTCATCAGCACTGGTAGGCTGGCCCTGCCTGCCTGTCTGTCTGTCTGCCTGTCTTCCTTTCTGTCCGCCTGTCTGTCTGCCTGCCTGTCTGTCTGCCTGTCTGCTTGCCTGCCTGTCTGTCTGTCTGTCCGCCTGTCTGTCTGTCTGTCTATCTGTCAGTCTGTCTGCCTATCTGTCTGCCTGCCTGTCTGTCTGTCTGTCTGTCTGTCTGTCTGTCTGTCTGTCTGTCTGTCTGTCTGTCTGTCTGTCTGTCTGTCTGTCCGCCTGCCTGTCTGCTCTGCCTGCCTGTCAGTCTGTCTGTCCGCCTGTCTGTCTGTCATTCTGTCTGTCATTCTGTCTGTCTGCCTGTCAGTCTGTCTGTCTGTCTGCCTGTCTGTCTGTCTGTCTGTCTGTCTGTCTGTCTGTCTGTCTGTCTGTCTGTCTGTCTGTCTGTCTGTCTGTCTGTCTGTCTGTCTGCCTGCCTGTCTGTCTGTCTGTCTGTCTGTCTGTCTGTCTGTCTGTCTGTCTGTCTGTTTGCCTGCTTGCCTGCCTGCCTGTCTGCCTGCCTGTCTGCCTGTCTGTCTGCCTGTCTGTCCGCCTGTCTGCCTGCCTGTCTGCCTGTCTGGAGTCGTGATCCATTCTCCTGATGCAGGAAACAAATCACTGGTGGTCTGTTTCTATTGGCTGATAGTGTTGCTATTAGAAGGTGTTGGTCTGTTTCTATTGGCTGATAGTATAGCTATTAGAAGGTGTTGGTCTGTTTCTATTGGTTGATAGTGTTGCTATTAGAAGGTGTTGGTCTGTTTCTATTGGTTGATAGTGTTGCTATTAGAAGGTGTTGGTCTGTTTCTATTGGTTGATAGTGTTGCTATTAGAAGGTGTTGGTCTGTTTCTATTGGTTGATAGTGTTGTTATTAGAAGGTGTTGGTCTGTTTCTATTGGCTGATAATATTGTTATTAGAAGGTGTATGTCTGTTTCTATTGGTGGATAGTGTTGCTATTAGAAGGTGTTGGTCTGTTTCTATTGGTTGATAGTGTTGCTATTAGAAGGTGTTGGTCTGTTTCTATTGGTTGATAGTGTTGCTATTAGAAGGTGTTGGTCTGTTTCTATTGGTTGATAATATTGTTATTAGAAGGTGTTGGTCTGTTTCTATTGGCTGATAGTGTTGTTATTAGAAGGTGTTGGTCTGTTTCTATTGGCTGATAGTGTTGTTATTTGAGACAGACAGGCAGGCAGACAGACAGACAGACAGACAGACATGAGGTAGGTCTAAAGATAGTGCAGCATGCTAGTAGTTATGTAGAAAACGGAAGGGAGGAGGGAGGAGGGGAGGAGGGAGGAGGGAAGGAGGGAGGAGGAGGGAGGAGGGGAGGAGGGAGGAGGGGAGGGGGGGAGGAGGGAGGAGGGGGAGGAGGGAGGAGGTTATAGGCCAGTGTTCCTCACCTCTGGTCCCCCAGTACCCTACCCCCCACTGATTAAACTACACTACTGATTAAAGGTTATAGGCCAGTGTTCCTCACCTCTGGTCCCCAGTACCCTACACACTGGTTAAACTACTGATTAAACTACTGATTAAACTACTGGTTAAACTACTGGTTAAACTACTGGTTAAACTACTGATTAAACTACTGATTAAACTGGTTAAACTACTGGTTAAACTACTGATTAAACTACTGGTTAAACTACTGGTTAAACTACTGGTTAAACTACTGGTTAAACTACTGGTTAAACTACTGATTAAACTACTGGTTAAACTACTGATTAAACTACTGGTTAAACTACTGGTTAAACTACTGGTTAAACTACTGGTTAAACTACTGGTTAAACTACTGGTTAAACTACTGATTAAACTACTGGTTAAACTACTGGTTAAACTACTGGTTAAACTACTGGTTAAACTACTGGTTAAACTACTGGTTAAACTACTGGTTAAACTACTGGTTAAACTACTGGTTAAACTACTGATTAAACTACTGATTAAACTACTGGTTAAACTACTGATTAAACTACTGATTAAACTACTGGTTAAACTACTGGTTAAACTACTGGTTAAACTACTGGTTAAACTACTGATTAAACTACTGGTTAAACTACTGGTTAAACTACTGGTTAAACTACTGGTTAAACTAAACTACTGGTTAAACTACTGGTTAAACTACTGATTAAACTACTGGTTAAACTACTGGTTAAACTACTGGTTAAACTACTGGTTAAACTACTGGTTAAACTACTGGTTAAACTACTGGTTAAACTACTGGTTAAACTACTGATTAAACTACTGGTTAAACTACTGGTTAAACTACTGGTTAAACTACTGATTAAACTACTGGTTAAACTTGATTAAACTACTGGTTAAACTACTGGTTAAACTACTGGTTAAACTACTGGTTAAACTACTGATTAAACTACTGGTTAAACTACTGGTTAAACTACTGGTTAAACTACTGGTTAAACTACTGATTAAACTACTGGTTAAACTACTGGTTAAACTACTGGATTAAACTACTGATTAAACTACTGGTTAAACTACTGATTAAACTACTGGTTAAACTACTGGTTAAACTACTGGTTAAACTACTGATTAAACTACTGGTTAAACTACTGGTTAAACTACTGGTTAAACTACTGATTAAACTACTGGTTAAACTACTGGTTAAACTACTGGTTAAACTACTGGTTAAACTACTGGTTAAACTACTGGTTAAACTACTGATTAAGGACAGAGGACAGGAGCCTGGTAGTTGGACTTAATACTACAGATGGTATTTGGGTCCATGTTAGTGGACGTTAGTTATTGGGACAGCGTCTAGGCTGGGTGGTAGGGCTTCACTAAAGCCACGCAGGGAATGTCTGACAGTGCTGTACCAGCCGTGCACCGCAGACAGAGAGGAGTCACCATAAAACCCTCCTCGGTTGTACACACACACACACACACATACATACAGACACACACCCTTCCCCTGCTCCAGAGGGTAAGTGAGTCGTCTGGGTCCGTTCTAGTCTATGATGACACTGGGTGGACACTGTAGCTGGGGTGGCAGGGTAGCCTAGTGGTTGGAGTAGTAACCGAAAGGTTGCAAGTTCATATCCCGAGCTGACAAGGTACAAATCTGTCGTTCTGCCCCTGAACAGGCAGTTAACCCACTGTTCCTAGACCAGTTGACCCACTGTTCCTAGACCAGTTAACCCACTGTTCCTAGACCAGTTAAACCCACTGTTCCTAGACCAGTTAACCCACTGTTCCTAGACCAGTTAACCCACTGTTCCTAGACCAGTTGACCCACTGTTCCTAGACCAGTTATCCCACTGTTCCTAGACCAGTTTACCCACTGTTCCACTGTTCCTAGACCAGTTAACCCACTGTTCCTAGACCAGTTAACCCACTGTTCCTAGACCAGTTAACCCACTGTTCCTAGACCAGTTAACCCACTGTTCCTAGGCCGTCATTGAAAATAAGAATTTGTTCTTAACTGACTTGCCTGGTTAAATAAAGGTAAAAAAATATATACTATATACATCCTGAATGACCTCTAGTAATCTGTGATTTAAAACATGGCTACTGATTGTAATAATAATACATATCGATAGATATCAACCTGAATATGACTCTCTTTCCTCTCGTCTCACCTCCGTCCTCCCCTCTTTTAATGAAAACGTCAGGTGATCTATTCTCTGAACACTAAGAACGAAGAGCAGGAGGCGGCCCTTCAGGCCGTCAGCCACGCCCACCAGGAAGAGCTGAGGCGGGTTACCACGGGGACGTGTACCGAGGGGAGGAGTCGGTAGTGCTTAGGACACGCCTCTCAGAGCTGCAGGAAACTCTAGCTCAGGTACCCCGTCTGTCCGTCCAACATGTCCGTCTGTTACCCAGTCTGTTCCAGTGTGGATCACCACAGGTTAATTAACTCTGTGTGTCTCTACACCTCCAGGTTCAGGTAGAGTTTGAGAGCTACCGTGTCCAGGCAGAGGAGAGGGATCGTGGGGTAGAGGCAGAGCTAAGGAGGGACTATGAGGAAAAGCTCCAGGCTCTGGGGCTGGAGAGACAGGAGACCCAGGCCCAACTCAACACGGCCCACGACGAGAGTCTCCGACTGGGGAGAGAGCTGGAGACGGCTGGGGAGGCTGCGCAGTGCCTGGAGGTTCAATGTGATGAACTACGGAGGAAAGGAGAAGAGGAGCGAGGGAAAGGGAAGGAGGAGGAGATGGAGAGAATGCGACTCCTCTCGGAGGAGGTGAAGACTCTGAGGAAAGGGAAGGAGCGAGCAGAGGAAGAGAGGGAGAGAGCAGGGAGAGAGGAGAGGGAGAAGTGGGAGAGGGAGAGAGCAGAGAAAGAGGAGAGGGAGGAGTGGGAGAGGGAGAGAGCAGTGAGAGAGGAGAGGGAGAAGTGGGAGAGGGAGAGAGCAGTGAGAGAGGAGAGGGAGAAGTGGGAGAGGGAGAGAGCAGTGAGAGAGGAGAGGGAGAAGTGGGAGAGGGAGAGAGCAGAGAAAGAGGAGAGGGAGGAGTGGGAGAGGGAGAGAGCAGTGAGAGAGGAGAGGGAGAAGTGGGAGACGAGGATGAAGGAGGTGACAGAGGAGAAGGAGGAGTTGAAGAGGAGCATGGAGGAGGCGCGCAGGGAGGAGAGACGGCAGTGGGAGGAGAGAGAGGAGGAGGAGAAGAGAGGGATGAGTACAGTACTGAGAGAGAGAGTGAGGAAGGCGGAGGGAGAGATGGAGGGCAGTCTGCAGCGACTCAACGAGAGCAAGAGACACGCTGTCAAACTACAGGACAGAATACAGGTACTCACCCTAACAGGACAGAATACAGGTACTCACCCTAACAGGACAGAATACAGGTACTCACCCTAACAGGACAGAATACAGGTACTCACCCTAACAGGACAGAATACAGGTACTCACCCTAACAGGACAGAATACAGGTACTCACCCTAACAGGACAGAATACAGGTACTCACCATAACAGGACAGAATACAGGTACTCACCCTAACAGGACAGAATACAGGTACTCACCCTAACAGGACAGAATACAGGTACTCACCCTAACAGGACAGAATACAGGTACACACCCTAACAGGACAGAATACAGGTACTCACCCTAACAGGACAGAATACAGGTACTCACCATAACAGGACAGAATACAGGTACTCACCCTAACAGGACAGAATACAGGTACTCACCATAACAGGACAGAATACAGGTACTCACCTAACAGGACAGAATACAGGTACTCACCCTAACAGGACAGAATACAGGTACTCACCCTAACAGGACAGAATACAGGTACTCACCCTAACAGGACAGAATACAGGTACTCACCCTAACAGGACAGAATACAGGTACTCACCCTAACAGGACAGAATACAGGTACTCACCCCAACAGGACAGAATACAGGTACTCACCCTAACAGGACAGAATACAGGTACTCACCCTAACAGGACAGAATACAGGTACTCACCCTAACAGGACAGAATACAGGTACTCACCCTAACAGGACAGAATACAGGTACTCACCCTAACAGGACAGAATACAGGTACTCACCCTAACAGGACAGAATACAGGTACTCACCCTAACAGGACAGAATACAGGTACTCACCCTAACAGGACAGAATACAGGTACTCACCTAACAGGACAGAATACAGGTACTCACCCTAACAGGACAGAATACAGGTACTCACCCTAACAGGACAGAATACAGGTACTCACCCTAACAGGACAGAATACAGGTACTCACCCTAACAGGACAGAATACAGGTACTCACCCTAACAGGACAGAATATAGGTACTCACCTAACAGGACAGAATACAGGTACTCACCCTAACAGGACAGAATACAGGTACTCACCATAACAGGACAGAATACAGGTACTCACCCTAACAGGACAGAATACAGGTACTCACCCTAACAGGACAGAATACAGGTACTCACCCCAACAGGACAGAATACAGGTACTCACCCCAACAGGACAGAATACAGGTACTCACCCTAACAGGACAGAATACAGGTACTCACCCTAACAGGACAGAATACAGGTACTCACCCCAACAGGACAGAATACAGGTACTCACCCTAACAGGACAGAATACAGGTACTCACCCTAACAGGACAGAATACAGGTACTCACCATAACAGGACAGAATACAGGTACTCACCATAACAGGACAGAATACAGGTACTCACCCTAACAGGACAGAATACAGGTACTCACCCTAACAGGACAGAATACAGGTACTCACCCCAACAGGACAGAATACAAGTACTCACCATAACAGGACAGAATACAGGTACTCACCATAACAGGACAGAATACAGGTACTCACCATAACAGGACAGAATACAAGTACTCACCCTAACAGGACAGAATACAGGTACTCACCCTAACAGGACAGAATACAGGTACTCACACTGTGGTTTTACTATCATTTTGGGGAACAAAAACATTTATTCCCATTCAAAATAATTTTTTCCCTGACCCGTAATCCTAACCCTAACCCCAAACCCAAAAACAAAACATAAACCTAACCCCTAACTCGAAACCTAACCCCTAGCCCTAAATCTAACCCCTAACCCTAACTCTAAACCTAACCCCTAGCCCTAAACCTAACCCCTAGCCCTAAATCTAACCCCTAACCCTAACCCCTAAACCTAACCCCTAGCCCTAAATCTAACCCCCCTAACCCTAACTCTAAACCTAACCCTAGCCCTAAATCTAACCCCTAACCCTAGCCCTAAACCTAACCCCTAGCCCTAAATCTAACCCCTAACCTAACCCCTAAACCTAACCCCTAGCCTAAATCTAACCCCTAACCCTAACTCTAAACCTAACCCCTAGCCTAAATCTAACCCCTAACCCTAACCCCTAAACCTAACCCCTAGCCCTAAATCTAACCCCTAACCCTAACTCTAAATCTAACCCCTAACCCTAACTCTAAACCTAACCCCTAGCCCTAAATCTAACCCTAACCCCTAGCCCTAAACCTAACCCCTAACCCTAAACCTAACCCCTAGCCCTAAATCTAACCCCTAACCCTAACCCCTAAACCTAACCCCTAGCCCTAAATCTAACCCCTAACCCCTAACTCGAAACCTAACCCCTAGCCCTAAATCTAACCCCTAACCCTAACTCTAAACCTAACCCCTAACCCTAATAGAGAGAGAATCCTAGTCTTTATATAGCCAGTGACTCTGTCACATAGTTTCCTGTGTATCCATCCTTCTAGCCCTGCTACTTCCTGTTTCCCTGTGTGAACCTTGTCGTGGAAATTTCCTCTATTTACCAAATCACGAGAGCAAACCACACACAAGTCAGAGTTAGTTATCAAAAAGTCCATCTTTAATTATATGAGCTCCATCACAATCCTGTGACTCTCAGATCAATTCAGTGTCTATAAATGAATTCTCTGAGAGTCCCTTACACATTGCAACGGAGATCCTTTATAGCAAAGACACACATAGCCAGACAGCATTGGCCATCATTTATCGTTCAGCTTTGTCTCCTAAACTATGTTCTTTTCTCAAACTCAGAACGTAAACAAATCCTCATATCAACAGGCATATATCAAATCCACCCCTCCTTGACAAAATCACAGAGACCCATTGACTGGCACACAGACATTGTGGAGCCAAGAGATCCACGCTTGACCTCTCCCCTCTCTCCAGCCCAAGCAACTTAGTCTTGACAGAGAACAGATACTGCAACCCCGCCACAGTATTATACAAAAATAAACATTCTGATGAGAAGTAACTTACAAACATATGATGAATATAAAACATCTTACCTATGTTACCAACCAATTCTGATTATTCCCCAACAACCTCACCCTCTACTTCCTGTTTCCCTGTGTGAACCTCACCCTCTACTTCCTGTTTCCTGTGTGAACCTCACCCTCTACTTCCTGTTTCCCTGTGTGAACCTCAACCTCTACTTCCTGTTTCCCTGTGTGAACCTCACCCTCTACTTCCTGTTTCCCTGTGTTAACCTCACCCTCTACTTCCTGGACCTGTGAAGCTCACCCTCTACTTCCTGTTTCCCTGTGTGAACCTCACCCTCTACTTCCTGTTTCCCTGTGTGAAGCTCACCCTCTACTTCCTGTTTCCCTGTGTTAACCTCAGTCTACTTCCTGTTTCCAAAGTGTTAACCTCACCCTCTACTTCCTGTTTCCAGGAGTTAACCTCACCCTCACTTCCTGTTTCCCAAGCTCACCCCACTTCAAGTTTCCCAATTGAATCAACCTCTACTTCCAAAAATATAAAACTCATCTACTTCCTACCATCAATCAATTAGGACCTGGAATACAGTTATAAAACGTGTCTCGGGGGCAGAGGGTGGGGCAAGGGCATGGGAAGTCAGTCGTGGCCAAAGATCAACTGCTGCAGGAGGAGGAGCTTAAGAGCAAATCACATTCAATCAAACAATCAAGCAATTAATCAATCAATTAATCAAAAATTATTCAATTAATGAATCAATGATTACATAAATACATTCATAAAACAATCTATGAATCAATCAACCAATTAATCAATTATTCAAACAATCCAACAGTTAATACACCAATCAATCAACCAATCACTCAATCCATTAATCGATAAATCAATCAACCAATCAATAATTGTATCAATCATTCAAGAAAGGAGTTTAAAACGTAACATCCTTCTGTGAACGTATTTGTGCATTCCGTGTGTGTGTGTGTGTGTGTGTGTGTCAGAGGAGCTGCTGAGTCGTGGTGTGTGTGAGGGGGTGTGTGTGTGAACGTGGAGGAGTTGAAAGGTCAGGTGAACAAACTGCAGAGCAGGAACAGAGAGCTGGAGCTGCAGAGCAGTGGGAGAAACAACGACTACAGACAGGTAGACACACACACACACACACACACACACACACACACACACACACACACACACACACACACAACACAACACACACACACACACACACACACATAAACACACACACACACACACACACACACACACACACACACACACACACACACACATATACACACACACACACACACACCACACACCAGACCAACTTTGAATGAATTCCAGTAATGTGACAACATTCTGACCGTGTGCTCGTGTGTGTGTGTGCTCATTGTGTGTGCTCGTGTGTGTGTGTGTGTGTGTGCTCGTGTGTGTGTGTGTGTGTGTGTATATGTGTGTGTGTGTGTGTGTGTGTCCAGCATGCGGAGGCCCTGGCTAGTCTGCGTTCTGAGATGGTGAGGGCTCAGTCAGAGGAGCTCCGGAGAGAACGGAAACACGCAGAAGTGGAAAAGGAACAAATGCAAAAAGAGATGGAGGAAGAGAGAGACAGACTGCAGAAAGAGAGAGAAGAAGAGAGAGACAGACTGCAGAAAGAGAGAGAAGAAGAGAGAGACAGACTGCAGAAAGAGAGAGAAGAAGAGAGAGACAGACTGCAGAAAGAGGGAGAAGAAGAGAGAGACAGACTGCAGAAAGAGGGAGAAGAAGAGAGAGACAGACTGCAGAAAGAGGGAGAAGAAGAGAGAGACAGACTGCAGAAAGAGATAGAAGAGGTGAAAGGAAGAGTGACAACACAGATGGAAGGAAACACGGAGCTTGTGGAGGAGCAGAGAGAGAGTCTGAACCAGGAGAAGAAGAGATTGAAGGAGCAGGCGGACGAGGAAAGGAGGAGATTGAAGGAGCAGGCGGACGAGGAAAGGAGGAGATTGAAGGAGCAGGCGGACGAGGAAAGGAGGAGATTGAAGGAGCAGGTGAAGAAGGCGATAGAAGAGGTGATGAGGAAACATGCAGCTGAGCTCCACAACGCCCAGGAAGCACTGAGGACAAACCAAGAGGTAACACACACTGGAGACATCTGGTCTGACTGGGTCCCAGACAGAACCAGACATTACAGACAGCTAGTCTGACTGGGTCCCAGACAGAACCAGACATTACAGACAGCTGGTCTGACTGGGTCCAGACAGAACCAGACATTACAGACAGCTAGTCTGACTGGGTCCAGACAGAACCAGACATTACAGACAGCAGTCTGGTCCCAGACAGAACCAGACATTACAGACAGCTGGTCTGACTGGGTCCCAGACAGAACCAGACATTACAGACAGCTGGTCTGACTGGGTCCCAGACAGAACCAGACATTACAGACAGCTAGTCTGACTGGGTCCCAGACAGAACCAGACATTACAGACAGCTAGTCTAAGTCCCAGACAGAAGCAGACATTACAGACAGCTGGTCTGACTGGGTCCCAGACAGAACCAGACATTACAGACAGCTGGTCTGACTGGGTCCCAGACAGAACCAGACATTACAGACAGAGTCTGACTGGGTCCCAGACAGAACCAGACAGCTGGTCTGACATTACAGACAGCTGGTCTGACTGGGTCAGAACCAGACAGAACCAGACATTACAGACAGCTGGTCTGACTGGGTCCCAGACAGAACCAGACATTACAGACAGCTGGTCTGACTGGGTCCCAGACAGAACCAGACATTACAGACAGCTGGCTGGGTCTACAGACTGGGTCCCAGACAGAACCAGACATTACAGACAGCTGGTCTGACTGGGTCCCAGACAGAACCAGACATTACAGACAGCTGGTCTGACTGGGTCCCAGACAGAACCAGACATTACAGACAGCTGGTCTGACTGGGTCCCAGACAGAACCAGACATTACAGACAGCTGGTCTGAGTCCCAGACAGAACCAGACATTACAGACAGCTGGTCTGACTGGGTCCCAGACAGAACCAGACATTACAGACAGCTGGTCTGACTGGGTCCCAGACAGAACCAGACATTACAGACAGCTAGTCTGACTGACAGAACCAGACATTACAGACAGCTAGTCTGACTGGGAGACAGAACCAGACATTACAGACAGCTGGTCTGACTGGGTCCCAGACAGAACCAGACATTACAGACAGCTGGTCTGAGCTGGTCTGACTGGGTCCCAGACAGAACCAGACATTACAGACAGCTGGTCTGAGTCCCAGACAGAACCAGACATTACAGACAGCTGACTGGGTCCCAGACAGTACAGACAGCTGACTGGGTCCCAGACAGAACCAGACATTACAGACAGCTAGTCTGACTGGGTCCCAGACAGAACCAGACATTACAGACAGCTGGTCTGACTGGGTCCCAGACAGAACCAGATATTACAGACAGCTGGTCTGACTGGGTCCCAGACAGAACCAGACATTACAGACAGCTGGTCTGACTGGGTCCAGACAGAACCAGACATTACAGACAGCTGGTCTGGGTCACAGACAGAACCAGACATTACAGACAGCTAGTCTGAC
>NW_024609751.1:107500-112500 GCF_018296145.1 Oncorhynchus tshawytscha
TAAATAAATACAGTAGGGAAGAGGTAGTTGTTTGGGCTAAATTATAGAGGGCTATGTACAGGTGCAGTAATCTGTGAGCTGCTCTGACAGATGGTGCTTAAAGCTAGTGAGGGAGATAAGTGTTTCCAGTTTCAGAGATGTTTTGTAGTTCATTCCAGTCATTATATGGGGAGTTTTTAAGCGCGTTTTTAAGTTTTCTTCAGGTGAATATGATTGGTCGTTGACTGCCCATGCTATACCCACGTTTCCTCCTACAGGGAACAGTATTCATAACTGTACGGATGTATTTCACGTAGTATAAGCGCTTGGAGACCTACGTTCATTAGCATTAGCATTCTCATAGAGAATGACTGGCGATGTTAGCTAGTTAGCATATTAGACTGTATCTAATGGTCGTTATCTATAGTCTGTATCCCTTATCAATCAAAGATCAATGCTTGAAATAGCAATGTTGTTTGACACAGAATATCAATGACAAGAGACAGAAACGGTGGCGAAGTGTTTTATGACGATAACATCAGGATATTTGCAGTCTGTTGTGCCACGAAGCTAACGAGCTAACGCCGCCAGTCATTCTCTATGAGAATGCTAATGCTAACAAATGTCTGTTTCTGTGTGCTTATGCTACGTGAAAACAAACGTTCACATTTTTTTCAATAATTTTCCTCAATATAGAATTAACATATCTTTTAAATTCTGTACACGCTTTCTAATAGTTTTGACAAATTTAAATCACATTTAAGAATGTTTTGCTTCTTTGTGGATGGACCTGAAGAAGGAAAACAATCTCAACAAATTGGATGCGCCCTTGTTTTTAATTGTAAATGTATTTCATCTATTTAACAAGTCAGTTAAGAACAAATTCTTATTTTCAATGACGGCCTACCAGGGAACAGTGGGTTAAACTGCCTGTTCAGGGGCAGAACGACAGATTTTTACCTTGTCAGCTCGGGGATTCGATCTAGCAACCTTTCGATTACTGGCCATAACACTCTAACCACTAGGCTACCTGCCTCCTCTATCCTCTAACCACTAGGCTACCTGCCACTATCCTCTAACCACTAGGCTACCTGCCTCCTCTACACTCTAACCACTAGTCTACCTTCCTCCTCTACACTCTAACCACTAGACTACCTGCCTCCTCTATCCTCTAACCACTAGGCTACCTGCCTCCTCTAACCACTAGGCTACCTGCCTCCTCTAACCACTAGACTACCTGCCTCCTCTACACTCTAACCACTAGGCTACCTGCCTCCTCTAACCACTAGGCTACCTGCCTCCTCCACACTCTAACCACTAGACTACCTACCTCCTCTACACTCTAACCACTAGGCTACCTGCCACTATTGTTGCCAGGGGGTCATAATTATATTCTGCAGTGTGGTCACACATTTTTACATATTGTGTGTGTGTGTGTGTCTCCAGGTCAGAGTGTGAGGAGCGCCTGAGGGCGGAGCTTAAGGCGGAGCTTGATGCGGCTGTTGCCACGAGCAACCAGAGAGAGCAGGAGCTGCAGACTCAACTAGCCGATCTCCAATCACAGGTAATCTACTCAATTAGTCAATCACCAATCACAGGTAATCTGGTCAACCAGCCAATCACCAATCACAGGTAATCTACTCAACTAGACAATCACCAATCACAGGTAATCTACTCAACTAGCCAATCACAGATGATCTACTCAACTAGCCAATCACCAATCACAGGTAATCTACTGAGATGTCTGGGGGGTCTGATCTATCCTCACTATTGATCTGAGATGTCTGGGGGGGATCTGATCCAACCTCACTATTGATCCGAGATGTCTGGGGGAATCTGATCTAACCTCACTATTGATCTGAGATGTCTGGGGGGGGTTCTGATCTAACCTCACTATTGATCTGAGATGCCTGGGGGATCTGATCTAACCTCACTATTGATCTGAGATGTCTGGGGGGGGGGTCTGATCTAACCTCACTATTGATCTGAGATGCCTGGGGGTCTGATCTAACCTCACTATTGATCTGAGATGTCTGGGGGGATCTGATCTAACCTCACTATTGATCTGAGATGTCTGGGGGGTCTGATCTAACCTCACTATTGATCTGAGATGTCTGGAGGGGGTCTGATCTAACCTCACTATTGATCTGAGATGTCTGGGGGGATCTGATCTAACCTCACTATTGATCTGAGATGTCTGGGGGGGGGGGTCTGATCTAACCTCACTATTGATCTGAGATGTCTGGGGGGGTCTGATCTAACCTCACTATTGATCTGAGATGCCTGGAGGGGGTCTGATCTAACCTCACTATTGATCTGAGATGTCTGGGGGATCTGTTCTAACCTCACTATTGATCTGAGGTGTCTGGAGGGGGTCTGATCTAACCTCACTATTGATCTGAGATGTCTGGGGGGTTCTGATCTAACCTCACTATTGATCTGAGATGCCTGGGGGATCTGATCTAACCTCACTATTGATCTGAGATGTCTGGGGGGGTCTGATCTAACCTCACTATTGATCTGAGATGTCTGGGGGGACCTGATCTAACCCCACTATTGATCTGAGATGTCTGGGGGGATCTGATCTAACCTCACTATTGATCTGAGATGTCTGGGGGGATCTGATCTAACCTCACTATTGATCTGAGATGTCTGGAGGGGGGTCTGATCTAACCTCACTATTGATCTGAGATGTCTGGAGGGGGTCTGATCTAACCTCACTATTGATCTGAGATGTCTGGGGGATCTGTTCTAACCTCACTATTGATCTGAGGTGTCTGGAGGGGGTCTGATCTAACCTCACTATTGATCTGAGATGTCTGGGGGGTCTGATCTAACCTCACTATTGATCTGAGATGTCTGGGGGATCTGATGTAACCACACTATTGATCTGAGATGTTTGGGGGGGGGGTCTGATCTAACCTCACTATTGATCTGAGATTCTGGGGGGTCTGTTCTAACCTCACTATTGATCTGAGATGTCTGGGGAGGGGATCTGATCTAACCTCACTATTGATCTGAGATGTCTGGGGAGGGGATCTGATCTAACCTCACTATTGATCTGAGATGTCTGGGGGATCTGATCTAACCTCACTATTGATCTGAGATGTCTGGGGGATCTGACCTAACCTCACTATTGATCTAAGATGTCTGGGGAGATCTGATCTATCCTTACTATTGATTTGAGATGTCTGGGGGAGGGGGATCTGATCTAACCTCACTATTGATCTAAGATGTCTGGGGGGATCTGATCTAACCTCACTATTGATCTGAGATGTCTGGGGGATCTGTTCTAACCCCACTATTGATCTGAGATGTCTGGGGGATCTGATCTAACCTCACTATTGATCTGAGATGTCTGGGGGGGTCTGATCTAACCTCACCATTGATCTGAGATGTCTGGGGGGGGGTCTGATCTAACCTCACTATTGATCCGAGATGTCTGGGGGTTCTGATCTAACCTCACTATTGATCTGAGATGTCTGGGGAGGGGTCTGATCTAACCTCACTATTGATCTGAGATGTCTGGGGGAGGGGGATCTGATCTAACCTCACTATTGATCTGAGATGTCTGGGGGGGGTCTGATCTAACTCACTCACTGAGATTGATCTGAGATGTCTGAGATGGGGGAATCTGATCACTCACTATTGATCTGAGATGTCTATTGGGGGATCTGATCTAACCTCACTATTGTTCTGAGATGTCTGGGGGGGGATCTGATCTCTAACCTCACTATTGATCTGAGATGTCTGGGGGGATTGATCTGAGATGGGGGATCTGATCTAACCTCACTATTGATCTGAGATGTCTGGAGGGGGGTCTGATCTAACCTCACTATTGATCTGAGATGTCTGGGGGGGGATCTGAGATGTCTGGGGGGGGTCTGATCTAACCTCACTATTGATCTGAGATGTCTGGGGGGGGATCTGTTCTAACCTCACTATTGATCTGAGATGTCTGGGGGATCTGATCTAACCTCACTATTGATCTGAGATGTCTGGGGGGGATCTGATCTAACCTCACTATTGATCTGAGATGTCTGGGGGGATCTGATCTAACCTCACTATTGATCTGAGATGTCTGGGGGGATCTGATCTAACCTCACTATTGATCTGAGATGTCTGGGGGGGGATCTGATCTAACCTCACTATTGATCTGAGATGTCTGGGGGATCTGCTCTAACCTCACTATTGGGATGTCTGGGGGAGATCTGATCTAACCTCACTATTGATCTGAGATGTCTGGGGGATCTGATTGATCTGAGATGTCTGGGGGGATCTGATCTAACCTCACTATTGATCTGAGATGTCTGGGGGGGGGGGATCTGAGGGGGATCTGTTCTAACCTCACTATTGATCTGAGATGTCTGTCTGGATGGGGGGATCTGATCTAACCTCACTGATCTGATGTCTGGGGGGGAGATGTCTGAGAGGTCTGGGGGGGTCTGATCTAACCTCATCTGAGATTGATCTGAGATGTCTGGGGGATCTGTTCTAACCTCACTATTGATCTGAGATGTCTGGGGGATCTGCTCTAACCTCACTATTGATCTGAGATGTCTGGGGGATCTGTTCTAACCTCACTATTGATCTGAGAGGTCTGGGGGATCTGATCTAACCTCACTATTGATCTGAGATGTCTGGGGGATCTAATCTAACCTCACTATTGATCTGAGATGTCTGGGGGATCTGTTCTAACCTCACTATTGATCTGAGATGTCTGGGGAATCTGATCTAACCTCACTATTGATCTGAGATGTCTGGGGGATCTGATCTAACCTCACTATTGATCTGAGATGTCGGGGGGATCTGATCTAACCTCACTATTGATCTGAGATGTCGGGGGAGGGATCTGATCTAACCTCACTATTGATCTAAGATGTCTGGGCGAATCTGATCTAACCTCACTATTGATCTGAGATGTCTGGGGGATCTGTTCTAACCTCACTATTGATCTGAGAGGTCTGGAGGGGGTCTGATCTAACCTCACTATTGATCTGAGATGTCTGGGGGATCTGTTC
>NW_024609751.1:117500-155000 GCF_018296145.1 Oncorhynchus tshawytscha
GCAACAGAATCAGTACCAGGTGTTTGAGCGTCAGCTGGATGAGAGTCGCTGTGCCGTTCTGGAACTACAGAGGGAAAACACTGTACTGAGGTACACACACACACACACACACACACACACACACACAGACACACACACACACACCTCCTCATCTTATCCCCTTTCTGTCCTCTCTACTCTTCCTCTCTACTCTTCCTCTACTCTTCCTCTACTCTTCCTCTCTACTCTTCCTCTCTACTCTTCCTCTACTCTTCCTCTACTCTTCCTCTCTACTCTTCTTCTCTACTCTTCCTCTACTCTTCCTCTCTACTCTTCCTCTCTACTCTTCCTCTACTCTTCCTCTACTCTTCCTCTCTACTCTTCCTCTACTCTTCCTCTCTACTCTTCTTCTCTACTCTTCCTCTACTCTTCCTCTCTACTCTCTACTCTTCCTCTACTCTTCCTCTCTACTCTTCCTCTACTCTTCCTCTCTACTCTTCCTCTCTACTCTTCCTCTACTCTTCCTCTACTCTTCCTCTCTACTCTTCCTCTACTCTTCCTCTACTCTTCCTCTCTACTCTTCTTCTCTACTCTTCCTCTACTCTTCCTCTCTACTCTTCCTCTACTCTTCCTCTCTACTCTTCCTCTACTCTTCCTCTCTACTCTTCCTCTACTCTTCCTCTCTACTCTTCTTCTCTACTCTTCCTCTCTACTCTTCCTCTCTACTCTTCCTCTACTCTTCCTCTCTACTCTTCTTCTCTACTCTATCTACTACTCTTCCTCTCTACTCTTCCTCTACTCTTCCTCTCTACTCTTCCTCTCTACTCTTCCTCTACTCTTCCTCTACTCTTCCTCTCTACTCTTCTTCTCTACTCTTCCTCTACTCTTCCTCTCTACTCTTCTTCTCTACTCTTCCTCTACTCTTCCTCTCTACTCTTCTTCTCTACTCTTCCTCTACTCTTCCTCTCTACTCTTCCTCTCTACTTCTTCCTCTACTCTTCCTCTCTCTCTCTCTTCTTCTCTACTCTTCCTCTCTACTCTTCCTTCTCTACTCTTCTTCTCTACTCTTCCTCTACTCTTCCTCTACTCTTCTCTACTCTTCCTCTACTCTTCCTCTACTCTTCCTCTCTACTCTTCCTCTCTACTCTTCCTCTACTCTTCCTCTCTACTCTTCCTCTCTACTCTTCTTCTCTACTCTTCCTCTACTCTTCCTCTCTACTCTTCCTCTCTACTCTTCCTCTCTACTCTTCCTCTCTACTCTTCCAGGTCGGGGGAGGAGGCGATGGGAAGAGAAAGAGAGCAGAAGGAGAGAGAGGAGGAAGCCCAACGACTGAGAGAGGAGGAAGCCCAACGACTGAGAGAGGAGGAAGCCCAACGACTGAGAGAGGAGGTGGACAGACTGAGAGAAGAGGTGGAGAAACTGGAAGAGGCTCAGAAACAACGGGAGGAACAGAGAGAAGAAGAGATGAGAGAAGAGGAGGCGCAAAGAGAGATGGAGGAGAAGAAGAGGGATGAGGAGAAGAGGACGGAGGAGGAGAACAGGAGAGAGGAGGTGAAGAGGAGAGAGGCCGAGGTTGAGGAGAAGAGGAAGGTGGACGAGGAGAAGAGAAGGAAGGCGGAGGAGGAGGAGAAGAGGAGGAAGGAGGAGGAGGAGGAGAGGAGAGAGGAAGTGAAGAGAGAGCACAGGAGAGCGATGCAGAGTCTGGTGTGTGAATACAGCAGCTGTCAGGCAGAGCTACAGACTCGCATAGTGGCCCTGGAGACAGAGTGAGTAACACACTGGAGTGTGGAGCAGGAGGAGAGGGGTGTGGTTAATGTGTTCCCAGCAGGAGGAGAGGGGTGTGGTTAATGTGTTCCCAGCAGGAGGAGAGGGGTGTGGTTAATGTGTTCCCAGCAGGAGGAGAGGGGTGTGGTTAATGTGTTCCCAGCAGGAGGAGAGGGGTGGGGTTAACGTGTGTGTGTTCCCAGCAGGAGGAGAGGGGTGGGGTTAATGTGTTCCCAGCAGGAGGAGAGGGGTGTGGTTAATGTGTTCCCAGCAGGAGGAGAGGGGTGTGGTTAATGTGTTCCCATCAGGAGGAGAGGGGTGGGGTTAATGTGTTCCCAGCAGGAGGAGAGGGGTGGGGTTAACGTGTCCCCATCAGGAGGAGAGGGGTGTGGTTAACGTGTTCCCAGCAGAAGGAGAGGGGTGTGGTTAACGTGTTCCCAGCAGGAGGAGAGGGGTGGGGTTAACGTGGTCCCATCAGGAGGAGAGGGGTGTGGTTAACGTGTTCCCAGCAGGAGGAGAGGGGTGTGGTTAACGTGTTCCCATCAGGAGGAGAGGGGTGTGGTTAACGTGTTCCCAGCAGGAGGAGAGGGGTGGGGTTAATGTGTTCCCAGCAGGAGGAGAGGGGTGGGGTTAACGTGTGTTCCCAGCAGGAGGAGAGGGGTGTGGTTAATGTGTTTCCAGCAGGAGGAGAGGGGTGTGGTTAATGTGTTCCCAGCAGGAGGATAGGGGTGGGGTTAACGTGTGTTCCCAGCAGGAGGAGAGGGGTGTGGTTAATGTGTTCCCATCAGGAGGAGAGGGGTGGGGTTAACGTGTGTTCCCCAGGAGGAGAGGGGTGTGGTTAATGTGTTCCCAGCAGGAGGAGAGGGGTGTGGTTAACGTGTTCCCAGCAGGAGGAGAGGGGTGTGGTTAATGTGTCCCCATCAGGAGGAGAGGGGTGTGGTTAATGTGTACCCATCAGGAGGAGAGGGGTGTGGTTAATGTGTTCCCATCAGGAGGAGAGGGGTGGGGTTAATGTGTTCCCAGCAGGAGGAGAGGGGTGTGGTTAATGTGTTCCCAGCAGGAGGAGAGGGGTGGGGTTAATGTGTTCCCATCAGGAGGAGAGGGGTGGGGTTAACGTGTTCCCATCAGGAGGAGAGGGGTGGGGTTAACGTGTTCCCATCAGGAGGAGAGGGGTGGGGTTAATGTGTTCCCATCAGGAGGAGAGGGGTGGGGTTAACGTGTGTGTGTTCCCAGCAGGAGGAGAGGGGTGGGGTTAATGTGTTCCCATCAGGAGGAGAGGGGTGGGGTTAACGTGTTCCCAGCAGGAGGAGAGGGGTGGGGTTAACATGTGTTCCCAGCAGGAGGAGAGGGGTGGGGTTAACGTGTGTGTGTTCCCAGCAGGAGGAGAGGGGTGGGGTTAACGTGTTCCCAGCAGGAGGAGTGGGGTGTGGTTAACGTGTTCCCAGCAGGAGGAGAGGGGTGTGGTTAACATGTGCCCATCAGGAGGAGAGGTGTGTGGTTAATGTGTTCCCATCAGGAGGAGAGGGGTTAACGTGTGTTCCCATCAGGAGGAGAGGGGTGGGGTTAATGTGTTCCCAGCAGGAGGAGAGGGGTGTGGTTAACGTGTGTCCCCAGCAGGAGGAGAGGGGTGTGGTTAATGTCTCCCATCAGGAGGAGAGGGGTGGGGTTAACGTGCTCCCATCAGGAGGAGAGAGGTGGGGTTAACGTGGTCCCAGCAGGAGGAGAGGGGGTGGGGTTAACGTGTGTCCCCAGCAGGAGGAGAGGGGTGGGGTTAACGTGTGTCCCCAGCAGGAGGACAGGGGTGGGGTTAATGTGTGTGTGTTCCCAGGCTGCAGGAGGAGAGGGGTGTGGTTAATGTGTGTGTGTTCCCAGGCTGCAGGAGGAGAGGGGTGTGGTTAATGTGTGTGTGTTCCCAGGCTGCAGGAGGAGAGGGGTGTGGTTAATGTGTGTGTGTTCCCAGGCTGCAGGAGGAGAGGGGTGTGGTTAATGTGTGTGTGTTCCCAGGCTGCAGGAGGAGAGGGGTGTGGTTAATGTGTGTGTGTTTCCAGGCTGGAGGAGGAGAGGGGTGTGGTTAATGTGTGTGTGTTTCCAGGCTGGAGGAGGAGAGGGGTGTGGTTAATGTGTGTGTGTTCCCAGGCTGCAGGAGGAGCGGGGTGTGGTTAATGTGTGTGTGTTTCCAGGCTGGAGGAGGAGAGGGGTGTGGTTAATGTGTGTGTGTTCCCAGGCTGGAGGAGGAGAGGGGTGTGGTTAATGTGTGTGTGTTCCCAGGCTGCGGGAGGAGAGGGGTGTGGTTAATGTGTGTGTGTTCCCAGGCTGCAGGAGGAGAGGGGTGTGGTTAATGTGTGTGTGTTTCCAGGCTGCAGGAGGAGAGGGGTGTGGTTAATGTGTGTGTGTTTCCAGGCTGCGGGAGCGTGAGGAGAGGTGCAGGAGGAGGGAGGTTCCTCTCTGTGATGATCTCCAGATGGGAAGACTACAGGAGAGACTCACTGAGAGGAACCAGCTCATCAAACGCCTGGTGGTAAGAACACACCCCTCACTCACTCACACCCCTACCACACACACACACACACACACACACACACACACACCCCTACCGCACACACACACACACCCCTACCGCACACACACACACACACACACACACACACACCCCTACCACACACACACACACCCTACCACACACACACACACCCCTACACACACACACACACACACACACACCCCACACTCACACACACACCTACCGCACACACACACACACACCCTACCGCACACACACACACACACACACACCCCTACCGCACACACACACACACACACACCCCTACCGCACACACACACACACACACACACACCCCTACCGCACACACACACACACACACACACACCTACCCCACACTCACTCACACACCTACCGCACACACACCTACCCCACACTCACTCACACACCTACCACACACACACACCACCCCACACTCACTCACACCCCTACCACACACACACACCCCCCCCCACACACACACACACACACACACCTACCCCACACTCACTCACACCCCTACCGCACACACACACCTACACACACACACACACACACACACCTACCCCACACTCACACACCCCTATCGCACACACACACACACACACCTACCCCACACACACACACACCTACCGCACACACACCACACCCACACACTCACACACCTACCCCACACTCACTCACACACACCTACCGCACACACCTACCACCACACACACACACACACCACACACACACACACCTACCCACACTCACTCACACACACCTACCACACACACACCTACCCCACACTCACACACACACACATCTACCGCACACACACCTACCCCACACTCACACACACACCTACCTACCCCACACACCACACAAACACACTACCACACACACCACCCACCTACCCACACTCACTCGCACACCTACCGCACACACACCTACCCCCACACTCACACACCTACACCCCCCCACACCTGCCTACCCCACACACCAACACACACACACACACCACACACCTACCCCACCTACCTCACACTCACTCACACACCTACCCCATACTCACACACACACCTACCCCACACTCACTCACACACACCTACTGCACACACACCTACCCCACACTCACACACACACCTACCTACCCCACACACAACAACACACACACACTTACCACACACACACCTACCCCACCTACCTCACACTCACCCACACATCTACCACACACACACCACCCTACCACACCTACCTCACACTCACCCACACATCTACCCACACACACCTACCCACCTACACCTACCCCACACACACCTACCCCAAACACACACCTACCCCATCTACCTCACACTCACCCACACATCTACCTCACACTCACTCACACACCTACCTCACACTCACTCACACATCTACCTCACTTACACACCTACCTCACTCACTCACACATCTACCTCACACTAACTCACACACCTACCTCACACTCACTCACTCACACACCTACCTCACTCTCACATACACATCTACCTCACACTCACTCACTCACACATCTACCTCACATACACACCTACCTCACACACACTCACACACCTACCTCACATTCACTCACACCCCTATCGCACACACACACACACACCTACCCCACACACACACACACCTACCCCCACACTCACCACACACCTACCCCACACTCACTCACACACACCTACCGCACACACACCTACCCCACACTCACACACACCTATCGCACACACACCTACCCACACTCACTCACACACCTACCGCACACACACCTACCCCACACTCACTCACACACATCTACCGCACACACACCTACCCCACACTCACACACACACCTACCTACCCCACACACCAACACAAACACACTTACCACACACACCTACCCACCTACCTCACACTCACCGCACACCTACCGCACACACACCTACCCCCACACTCACACACCTACCCCCACACCACCTACCCCACACCTGCCTACCCCACACACCAACACACACACACACTTACCACACACACCTACCCCACCTACCTCACACTCACTCACACACCTACCCCACACTACCCACACACACCTACCCCCACACCTACCACACACACCACACACACACCTACCCCACACTCACACACACACACCTACCTACCCCACACACCAACACACACACACTTACCACACACACACCTACCCCACCTACCTCACACTCACCCACACATCTACCTCACACACACCTACCCTACCTACACCTACCCCACACACATCTACCACACACAAACCTACCCCACACACCTACCCCACACACACCTACCCTACACACACCTACCCCACACACACCTACCACACACACACCTACCCCAAACACACACCTACCCCATCTACCTCACACTCACCCACACATCTACCTCACACTCACTCACACACCTACCTCACACTCACTCACACATCTACCTCACTTACACACCTACCTCACTCACTCACACATCTACCTCACACTAACTCACACACCTACCTCACACTCACTCACTCACACACCTACCTCACTCTCACATACACATCTACCTCACACTCACTCACTCACACATCACTCACTCACACATCTACCCACATACACACCTACCTCACATTCACTCACACATCTACCTCACACTCACTCACACACCAGTACACACACACTTACCCCACCTACCTCACACTCACTCACTCACTCACTCACACATCTACCTCACATACACACCTACCTCACACTCACTCACTCACACACCTACCTCACATTCACTCACACACCTAACTCACTCACTCATACACCTACCCCACACACACCTACCCTACCTACACCTACCCCACACCCATCTACCACACACAAACCTACACCACACACCTACCCTACACAACCTACCCTACACTCACCTACCCCACACACATCTACCCCAAACACATCTACCACACACACAACTACCACACACACCTACATCACACACACCTACTCCACACACCTACCCCGCTCCTACCCCCACACACATCTACCACTTACACCTACCACACACCTACCCCACACACACCTACCACACACACTACCCCACACACACCTACACCACACACTCCTACCCCACATTCCTACCCACACACACCTACACCACACACTCCTACCCCACACACTCTTACCCCACACTCCTACCCCCACACCTACCCCATTCCTACCCCCACACCTAACACACACCTACCCCATACACACCTACCCCCTCCTACCCCACACACACCTACCCCACTCCTACCCCACACACCTAACCCCACACACACACCTAACACACCTACCCCACCTCTACCCCCACATCTATACCCCCCACACTCTACCACACTACACACACCTACCCCCCACACTACCCCCCACACACCTACCCCACACTCCTACCCCACTACCCCCACATATCTACCCCACACCTACCCCCACACACAGCTACCCCCCCCCACTCCTACCCCACACACTGCTACCCCCACCCTACCCCCCATTCCTACCCCACTACCCCACACACCTACCCCACACCTACCCCCACACACAGCTACCCCCACCCTACCCCACTCCTACCCCCACACACCTAACCCCCCACACTCCAACCCCACACTCCAACCCCACAAACAGCTACCCCCACTCCTACCCCACACACCTACCCCACACTCCTACCCCACAAACAGCTACCCCCCACACACCTACCCCCCACTCCAACCCCACAAACAGCTACCCCCACACCTACCCCACACTCCTACCCCACAAAACCTACCCAACACACACCTACCCCACACACATCTACCACATACCTACCCCACACACATCTACCACACACACACACACCTACCCCCACCCTACCCCACTCCTACCCCACTACCCCCACACCTACCCCCTACCACATAGCTACCCCCACACACAGCTACCCCCCCACTCCTACCCCACTCCTACCCCACATACCTACCCCACTCCTACCCCACACACACCTAACCCCCCACACCTACCCCACACTCCAACCCCACTCCTACCCCACACTCCAACCCCACTCCTACCCCACAAACAGCTACCCCCCCCACTCCTACCCCACACACCTACCCCACACTCCTACCCCCAAAAACCTACCCAACACACACCTACCCCACACACTTCTACCACACACATACCTACCCACACACACTACCCCACACACACCTACACCACACACTCCTACCCCACATTCCTACCCACACACTCCTACCCCACACACACCTACACCACACACTCCTACCCCACATTCCTACCCACACACCTAACACACACCTACCCCAATCCTACCCCCACACACATACCCCCCTACCTACCCCACACATCTACCCCACACCCTACCCCACACATCTACCCTACCCCACACCCCCCCACACCTACCCCCACACCTAACACACACCTACCCCCCACACCTACCCCATACACACCTACCCCCCCTACCCCTCATACACCTACCCCACAAAACCTACCCCACACACACCTACCCCACACACCTACCCCACTTCTACACTACACACACCTACCCCCACACTCTTACCCCACACACCTACCCCCCCACCCCCACAGCTACCCCACACACCTACCCCCCACAGCTACCCCCACCCTACCCCCACCCCCCCCACACACAGCTACCCCACACTCCTACCCCACACACAGCTACCCCCCCCACTCCTACCCCACACACAGCTACCCCCACTCCTACCCCACACACACCTAACCCCCCCACACCTACCCCACACTCCAACCCCACCCATACCCCACACTCCAACCCCACAAACAGCTACCCCACACTCCTACCCCACAAACAGCTACCCCCCCACTCCTACCCCACAAACAGCCACCCCCACTCCTACCCCACACACCTACCCCACTTCCTACCCCACAAACAGCTACCCCACAAACACCTACCCCCCACTCCAACCCCACAAACAGCTACCCCTACTCCTACCCCACACACCTACCCCACACCTACCCCCACAAAAACCTACCCAACACACACCTACCCCACACACACCTACCCCACACACATCTACCACACACACACACACCTACCACACACACTACCCCACACACACCTACACCACACACTCCTACCCCACATTCCTACCCACACACTCCTACCCCACACACTACCCCACAAACAGATACCCCCACTCCTACCCCAAAAACAGCTACCCCCCCCACTCCTACCCCACAAACAGCTACCCCCACTCCTACCCCACAAACAGCTACCCCCACTCCTACCCCAAAACAGCTACCCCCCCCCCACCCAACCCCACAAACAGCTACCCCACACACCTACCCCACAAAACCCCCAAACACACCTACCCCACACCACCTACCACACACCTACCCCACACACATCTACCTACCACACACACACCTACCACACACACTACCCCACACACACCTACACCACACACTCCTACCCCACATTCCTACCACACACACCTACCCCACACACTACCCCACACACACCTACACCACACATTCCTACCCACACACCTACCCCCACTCCTACCCCCCACACACATACCCCCACTCCTAACCCCACACATCTACCACACACTCCTACCCCCACACTCCTACCCCCCCCACACCTACCCCATTCCTACCCCACACCTAACACACACCTACCCCCACACCTACCCCATACACACCTACCCCCCCTCCTACCCTCAAACACCTACCCCACAAAAACCTACCCCACACACACCTACCCCACACATCTATACCCCACAAACCTACACTACACACACCTACCCCCACACTCCTACCCCACACACCTACCCCACTACCCCACACCTACCCCCACACACAGCTACCCCCACACCTACCCCACACACTGCTACCCCCCACCCTACCCCATTCCTACCCCACACACCTACCCCACTACCCCACACCTACCCCCACTCCTACCCCACACACAGCTACCCCCACACTCCTACCCCACATACCTACCCCACTCCTACCCCACACACCTAACCCCCCACACCTACCCCACACTCCAACCCCACTCCTACCCCACAAACAGCTACCCCCACTCCTACCACACAAACAGCTCCCCCCACACCTACCCCACAAACAGCTACCCCCCACTCCTACCCCCACACCTACCCCACAAACAGCTACCCCACACACCTACCCCCCCCACTCCTACCCCACAAACAGCTACCCCACACTCCTACCCCACACACAGCTACCCCCACTGCTACCCCACACACCTACCCCACTCCTACCCCACACACCTACCCCACACCTACCCCACAAACAGCTACCCCCCACTCCAACCCACTCCTACCCCACTCCAACCCTACTCCTACCCCACACACAGCTACCCCCACACTGCTACCCCCCCCACACCCCCCCCACACACCTACCCCCCACACACAGCCCCCCACACAGCTACCCCCCACTCCTACCCCACATACCTACCCCACACACACCTAACCCCCCACACCTACCCCACACTCCAACCCCACTCCTACCCCACAAACAGCTACCCCCACTCCTACCCCACAAACAGCTCTCCCCACTCCTACCCCACACACAGCTACCCCCACTCCTAGCCCACAAACTCCTACCCCCACTGCTACCCCACAAACCCCACACCTACCCCCTCCTACCCCACAAACAGCTACCCCCACTCCTACCCCACTCCTACCCCCACTCCAACCCTACTCCTACCCCCCACTCCTAGCCCACAAACAGCTACCCCACACTCCTACCCCCCCACTCCTACCCCACACCTACCCCATTCCTACCCCACAAACAGTTACCCCCACTCCTACCCCACTCCTACCCCACTCCAACCCTACTCCTACCACACACACCTGATGTCTCATTGTTTCTCCAGGAGGAACGACATCAGCTGCAGCTTCATCCTCCGGTTGCCGGGGACAACGGAACCCTCAGGCTCCATGACAACAGGCCACACCCCGGGATCGTTACACCAACTATGAGGGTGACACACACACTCCTCTGTTGTCTTTGTGTTTCACTGTGTTGTATTGGTGGGATTAACTAGTGTTTTACTGTGTTGTATTGGTGGGATTAACTAGTGTTTTTACTGTGTTGTATTGGTGGGATTAACTAGTGTTGTATTGGTGGGATTAACTAGTGTTTACTGTGTTGTATTGGTGGGATTAACTAGTGTTGTATTGGTGGGATTAACTAGTGTTGTATTGGTGGGATTAACTAGTGTTTTATTGTGTTGTATTGGTGGGATTAACTAGTGTTGTATTGGTGGGATTAACTAGTGTTGTATTGGTGGGATTAACTAGTGTTGTATTGGTGGGATTAACTAGTGTTGTATTGGTGGGATTAACTAGTGTTGTATTGGTGGGATTAACTAGTGTTGTATTGGTGGGATTAACTAGTGTTGTATTGGTGGGATTAACTAGTGTTGTATTGGTGGGATTAACTAGTGTTGTATTGGTGGGATTAACTAGTGTTTAGTGTTGTATTGGTGGGATTAACTAGTGTTGTATTGGTGGGATTAACTAGTGTTGTATTGGTGGGATTAACTAGTGTTTCACTGTGTTGTATGAATGTTGTCGTCATGACGTTTCAGAGGAAGCGTGTGGAGGAGTCTCCGCCCCGCATCACCAGCGTTCCAAACCTCAGCGCCTATGAGAGGAGCGTCCTCCTCCCCCACGACACCCCCTCCCCCTGCCTCCCCCAACATCCCTCCCCCTCCTCAACTCTGCCCTACGCCTCCTCCTCTCTCCCCCGTTCCTCCCCCTCCTCCCCCGTACTCCCAGGTCTCCCAGTTTGGATCCCAGCGGTCTAGTGCCCTCTCTCTCGTACCCCCACTCCTCTCCCCCTGCTCCCACCACCCCCTCCCCCTCTGTCCATCCTCCCTCCCCGAGCCTCGACACGGGATTCGACACGTCACCTCACCCTCGCAGGAGCTCCGCCCACACCTGAACAGCCAGTCAACCAGGTAACAGATACTGTATCTATGGAAACAGCACAGCCAATAGCACTGTCTGTGTTCCTTCACAAAGCCCAATGTCCTTCTCTGTCTGTCTAAGAATATCATCCCATAGTTGTCGGTCTCCTTCTGTATTTCTGTCTGTCTCTCTCTCTGTCTGTCTGTCTCTCTGTCTGTCTGTCTCTCTGTCTGTCTCTCTCTCTGTCTGTCTGTCTCTTTCTGTGTCTGTCTGTCCCCCAGCAGTCTAAAATGTGCTTCCTGTGTTCCCAGGAGCCCATATTTGGAGCAGAGGGGGAGTGGCCAGGGGGCAGAGGGGCGGGACCCTCAGAGGCAGGATTGGTACACGAAGTACTTCTCCTTCTGAACACACACCACACACACACACCACACCACACACAGGTGACCTCTACACACCTGTACAACACACTCAGCTTTAAACATACACCTGACAGACCAAAACTATGCTTGTTCAATGCAAATGTATTGTATTATAATCTATAATATGGAATAAAGTATTTTATTTATATTTAATCTGCTGTCTGTGGTTTGTTGTTCAGGTACTGGAGGGGGGCTGTTTCCCGAACCAGGATGAATGAGTTAACCAGGTGACTGTTGTTCAGATACTGGAGAGGGGGGCTGTTTCCCGAACCAGGATGAATGAGTTAGCCAGGTGAGAGGGCCGAGTATAGCCCACAAAGATCTCCGCCATGGCACAACCCAAGGGGGGTCGCCAACCAAGACAGGAAGATCACATCAGTGACTCAACCCACTCTAGTGACGCACCCCTCCTAGGGACGGCATGGAAGAGCCCCAGTAAGCCAGTGACTCAGCCCCTGTAATAGGGTTAGAGGCAGAGAATCCCAGTGGAAAGAGGGGAACCGGCCAGGCAGAGACAGCAAGGGCGGTTCGTTGCTCCAGAGCCTTTCCGTTCACCTTCCCACTCCTGGGCCAGACTACACTCAATCATATGACCCACTGAAGAGATGAGTCTTCAGTAAGGACTTAAATGTTGAGACCGAGTTTGCGTCTCTGACATGGGTAGGCAGACCGTTCCATAAAAATGGAGCTCTCTAGGAGAAAGCCCTGCCTCCAGCTGTTTGCTTAGAAATTCTAGGGACAATTATTTACTCCTCTGTAAACTGGTCATCTCTGTATACCCGTCTTTGTGCTGTTGTCTGGGCCCAATAATGTTTGTACCATGTTGTGTTGCTACCATGTTGTTGTCATGTTGTGTTGCTACCATGTTGATGTTGTCATGTGTTGCTACCATGTTGTTGTCATGTTGTGTTGCTACCATGTTGATGTTGTCATGTGTTGCTACCATGCTGTTGTCATGTTGTGTTGCTACCATGTTGATGTTGTCATGTGTTGCTACCATGTTGTTGTCATGTTGTGTTTCTACCATGTTGTTGTCATGTGTTGCTACCATGTTGTCATGTTGTGTTGCTACCATAGTGGTGTCTTAGGTCTCTCTTTATGTAGTGTTGTCTCTCTAGTCATGCTATGTTGTTGTCTTAGGTCTCTCTCTTTATGTAGTGGTGTCTTAGGTCTCTCTCTATGTAGTGTTGTCTCTCTCTATGTTGTTGTCTTAGGTCTCTCTTTATGTAGTGGTGTCTCTAGTCATGCTATGTTGTCGTCTTAGGTCTCTCTTTATGTAGTGTTGTCTTAGGTCTCTCTTTATGTAGTGTTGTCTTAGGTCTCTCTTTATGTAGTGGTGTCTCTTGTCATGCTATGTTGTTGTCTTAGGTCTCTCTTTATGTAGTGTAGTGGTGTCTCTAGTCATGCTATGTTGTTGTCTTAGGTCTCTCTTTATGTAGTGTTGTCTTAGGTCTCTCTCTATGTAGTGTTGTCTTAGGTCTCTCTCTATGTAGTGTTGTCTTAGGTCTCTCTCTATGTAGTGTTGTCTTAGGTCTCTCTTTATGTAGTGTTGTCTTAGGTCTCTCTTTATGTAGTGTTGTCTTAGGTCTCTCTCTATGTAGTGGTGTCTTAGGTCTCTCTCTATGTAGTGTTGTCTTAGGTCTCTCTTTATGTAGTGTTGTCTTAGGTCTCTCTTTATGTAGTGGTGTCTCTCTAGTCATGCTATGTTGTTGTCTTAGGTCTCTCTTTATGTAGTGTTGTCTTAGGTCTCTCTCTATGTAGTGGTGTCTTAGGTCTCTCTTTATGGAGCGGTGTCTCTCTTGTCGTGATGTGCGTTTTGTCCTGTATTGATATTTAATTTATTTAATCCCAGGCCCCCGTCCGTCCCCGTAGGAGGTCTGTTGCCTTTTGGTAGGCCATCATTGTAAATAATAATTTGTTTTTAACTGACTAGTTAAATAAAGGTTAAATAAAAAAATGAAAGCCATCCTCTCTTGGGGAATGCTGCTTTTTAGTTAGCTTTGTGACAGTAATTAAGTTGTAAAAATAGGATGATGGAGCAGCAGTGAGGGCTCTCCGATACGAAACGGTACTGTCTTTCAGAAGACTTCCAGTTTGGTGTGGCGCCATTTCCGTTCCACTTTTCTGGAAGCTTCTGGGGTATTTTCTTGTTGTCAGGGAGCTAGTTTATTGTGACAGATGTTTTGTTTTTAGCGGTGAGACTGCATTGAGGCTATCACGTTCAGATCCGCAGTTAGCTGGGTAACAGATTTCTGTACTCCGACGTCCTTGACGAGGACGAGGGAGTCTGGAAGGGCATCTAGGAAAATCTTTGTCTCTTGATAAAAAAAAAATCAGACACTAAAACTAAAACACACTTTTGGGTAATTGTTTCCATTTCAACGTTTAATAACGAAACCCCTTTTTAATTTTAGAATACGAAGCCATTACAGTCTTCTGGGTTTATAAATATTATTCACAAGATGAGTTCACCTCCAAAAAAGGTTACGACTGGATCCTACACAATACTATAGCCTACTGCTAGGGCTAACCACTTAGCATCCCGCTAACCACTTAGCATCCCGCTAACCACTTAGCATCCCGCTAACCACTTAGCATCCCGCTAACCACTTAGCACCTAACCACTTAGCATCCCGCTAACCACTTAGCATCCCGCTAACCACTTAGCATCCCGCTAACCACTTAGCATCCCGCTAACCACTTAGCATCCCGCTAACCACTTAGCATCCCGCTAACCACTTAGCATCCATCCCGCTAACCACTTAGCATCCCGCTAACCACTTAGCATCCGCTAACCACTTAGCATCCCGCTAACCACTTAGCATCCCGCTAACCACTTAGCATCCCGCTAACCACTTAGCATCCCGCTAACCACTTAGCATCCCGCTAACCACTTAGCATCCCGCTAACCACTTAGCAGACTAACCACTTAGCATCCCGCTAACCACTTAGCACCCCGCTAACCACTTAGCACCCCGCTAACCACTTAGCATCCCGCTAACCACTTAGCATCCCGCTAACCACTTAGCATCCCGCTAACCACTTAGCATCCCGCTAACCACTTAGCATCCCGCTAACCAAGCTAACAACAACAATATGTGGCAGTACACACACACACACACACACACTCTCTCTCTTTCTCATTGGAACAGGCCACAGTTGTACAGTATGTCAGAGGCAGATCGGAAGGTGAGGACATCGTCGTGGAAACGCTGCAGGTCCAACCTGGCCTGCTTGACGCCCCGCCCCCCTCGACTCTTATAGGTCATAGTCAGCAGCTTGGAGCTCAGGTAGTGGAGCCACAACACATTAGAGTGGGGCTGGTAGTCACCCCACTTGTTACTGTAGGAGAGAGAGACAGACAGACAGACAGACAGGTTAGAGACAGGTTACCACCCACACCCCGATAACCACCCACCCCAACGTACCCGTTCTCCTGTCTCATGAGTCTGTAGATGCCAAACTGCAGGTCTCCATGGTAACCCCCCACCCCAACGTACCATTCTCCTGTCATGAGTCACCCCAAGCTGCAGGTCTCCATGGTAACCCCCACCCCAACGTACCCGTTCTCCATGGTAACCCCCACCCCAACGTACCCGTTCTCCTGTCTCATGAGTCTGTAGATGTCAAACTGCAGGTCTCCATGGTAACCCCCACCCCAAACGTACCCGTTCTCCTGTCTCATGAGTCTGTAGATGTCACAACTGCAGGTCTCCATGGTAACCCCCCACCCCAACGTACCCGTTCTCCTGTCTCATGAGTCTGTAGATGTCAAGCTGCAGGTCTCCATGGTAACCCCCACCCCCAACGTACCTGTTCTCCATGGTAACCCCCACCCCAACGTACCCGTTTCTCCAGGTCTCCCCCCACCCCAACGTACCCGTTCTCCAACCAGAACACCCGTTCTCCTGTCTCATGAGTCTGTAGATTCAAACTGCAGGTCTCCATGGTAACCTCCCCACCCCCACCCGTTCTCCCCAACGTAGATGTCAAACTTCTCCATGGTAACCCCCACCCCAACGTACCTGTTCTCCATGGTAACCCCCACCCCAACGTACCTGTTCTCCATGGTAACCCCCACCCCAACGCCATCCGTTCTCCATGGTAACCCCCACCCCAACGTACCCGTTCTCCTGTCTCATGAGTCTGTAGATGTCAAACTGCAGGTCTCCATGGTAACAACCCCACCCCAGATGTCACCCGTTCTCCCTCATGACAGATGTCAGACCAGGTCTCCATGGTAACCCCCCACCCCAACGTAACTACGTTCTCCATGGTAAAGAATTAACCCCCACCCAAACACACCATTTCTCCTGTCTCATGAGTCTGTAGATGTCAAACTGCAGGTCTCCATGGTAACCTCCCCACCCCAACGTACCCGTTCTCCTGTCTCATGAGTCTGTAGATGTCAAACTGCAGGTCTCCATGGTAACCCCCACCCCAACGACACCCGTTCTCCAGGTAACCCCCACCCCAACGTACCTGTTCTCCATGGTAACCCCCACCCCAACGTACCCTGTTCTCCATGGTAACCCCCCACCCCAACACCCGTTCTCCTGTCTCATGAGTCTGTCTCATGAGTCTGTAGACGTCAAACTGCAGGTCTCCATGGTAACCCCCACCCCAAACTACGTTCTCCTGTCTCATGAGTCTGTAGATGTCAAACTGCAGGTCTCCATGGCCCTGGAACAACTCCTCATCCTCTGAGATGTCACAGGACACGGTGAGACCATCTACACACACACACACACACACACACACACACACACACGTTAGTGGTACAGAGAGAGAGACAGAGAGAGAGAGAGACAGAGAGACAGAGACAGAGAGAGACAGAGAGAGAGAGAGACAGAGAGAGAGAGAGAGAGAGAGAGAGAGAGAGAGAGAGAGACAGAGAGAGAGAGAGAGAGAGAGAGAGACAGAGAGAGACAGAGAGAGAGAGAGACAGAGAGAGAGAGAGAGAGACAGAGAGAGAGAGAGAGAGAGACAGAGAGAGAGAGAGACAGAGAGAGAGAGAGAGAGAGACAGACAGAGACAGAGAGAGAGAGAGACAGAGAGAGACAGAGAGAGGGGTAGAGAGAGAGAGACAGTGAGAGGGGTAGAGAGGTGGACTGACCGATCTCGAGCCTGGAGAGGGAGTAGTCGATGATGCGTACGCTCACCCCCCTGGTCTCTAAGGAATGGTTTGTTCCATTGAGGAGGAATCTCCCCTCCTTCTCCTTAGTGGACTGGACCAACACATTACCCCAGTGGAGGTCTCTGAGGACAGGACAACAGGTAGACAGACAGGTGTTACCAGACAGACAGGTCAGACAGACAGGTCAGACAGACAGGTCAGACAGACAGGTCAGACAGACAAGACAGACAGACAGACAGACAAGACAGACAGACAGGTGTTACCAGACAGACAGGTTAGACAGACAGACAGACAGGTCAGACAGACAGACAGGACAGACAGACAGACAGGTTAGACAGACAGGTTAGACAGACAGGTTAGACAGACAGACAGACAGGTCAGACAGACAGGTCAGACAGACAGACAGGTAGACAGACAGACAGGTCAGACAGACAGGTTAGACAGACAGGTTAGACAGACAGACAGGTCAGACAGACAGGTCAGACAGACAGGTTAGACAGACAGGTCAGACAGACAGACAGGTTAGACAGACAGGTCAGACAGACAGGTTAGACAGACAGGTTAGACAGACAGGTCAGACAGACAGGTCAGACAGACAGACAGGTCAGACAGACAGGTCAGACAGACAGGTTAGACAGACAGGTTAGACAGACAGACAGGTTAGACAGACAGACAGGTTAGACAGACAGACAGACAGGTCAGACAGGTTAGACAGACAGACAGGTTCAGACAGACAGGTCAGACAGACAGGTCAGACAGACAGGTCAGACAGACAGGAGACAGACAGGTTAGACAGACAGGACAGACAGACAGACAGGTCAGACAGACAGACAGGTCAGACAGACAGGTCAGACAGACAGGTTAGACAGACAGGTTAGACAGACAGGTCAGACAGACAGGTTAGTCAGACAGACAGGTCAGACAGACAGGTCAGACAGACAGGTCAGACAGACAGGTGTTACCAGACAGACAGGTCAGACAGACAGGTCAGACAGACAGGTGTTACCAGACAGACAGGTCAGACAGACAAGACAGACAGACAGACAGACAAGACAGACAGACAGGTGTTACCAGACAGACAGGTTAGACAGACAGACCTGTGTTCAAAGCAGAGCTCCTGTTCAGCCACAGCCAGCGCAGCAGTCACCTGATGGAGGATACTCTTAGACACCATCACCGACGCCAGCTGGAGAGGAGAGAGGGAGGAGAGGAGGGGAGAGGAGAGAGGGAGGAGAGAGAGAGAGGAGGAGGAGGAGAGAGAGAGAGAGGAGAGAGAGAGAGAGAGGAGAGAGAGAGAGAGGAGGGTACAGAAAGGAGAGAGGAGAGGACAGAAAGGAGAGAGGAGAGGACAGAAAGGAGAGAGGAGAGGACAGAAAGGAGGATGGGAGGAGAGAAAGGAGAGAGAGAGGAGAGAAAGGAGAGAGGAGAGAAAGTGGACAGGGAGAGGAGAGGGGGGGGAGAAGAGGAAGGGAGGGGAGTTTCGGTACGTTCATAAACATATCACAAGACCAAACACCCAATCAGATATACTGTAGAGAACCAAACACCCAATCAGATATACTGTAGAGAACCAAACACCCAATCAGATATACTGTAGAGAACCAAACACCCAATCAGATATACTGTAGAGAACCAAACAGAACCAGGTCTCCTCAACTGTCCATTACTGTTCTCCAGGTCTCCTCACCTGTCCATTACTGTTCTCCAGGTCTCCTCACCTGTCCATTACTGTTCTCCAGGTCTCCTCACCTGTCCATTACTGTTCTCCAGGTCTCCTCACCTGTCCATTACTGTTCTCCAGGTCTCCTCACCTGTCCATTACTGTTCTCCAGGTCTCCTCACCTGTCCATTACTGTTCTCACCTGTCCATTACTGTTCTCCAGGTCTCCTCACCTGTCCATTACTGTTCTCACCTGTCCATTACTGTTCTCACCTGTCCATTACTGTTCTCCAGGTCTCCTCACCTGTCCATTACTGTTCTCACCTGTCCATTACTGTTCTCACCTGTCCATTACTGTTCTCCAGGTCTCCTCACCTGTCCATTACTGTTCTCCAGGTCTCCTCACCTGTCCATTACTGTTCTCACCTGTCCATTACTGTTCTTACCTGTCCATTACTGTTCTCCAGGTCTCCTCACCTGTCCATTACTGTTCTCACCTGTCCATTACTGTTCTCCAGGTCTCCTCACCTGTCCATTACTGTTCTCCAGGTCTCTGCCTCCAAACTCAAACTCCAGGATCAGAAACAGCTGCTCGTCATTGAAGAAATCTGAGACAGAGAAACAGACTAAATTAGTCAATGAGGTTTATTCAGGAGAACACTGGTCTGTCGTACAGAACCATTCATTTAATACCGGCTCCTTCCTCCTTACATTCACACACAAACATTAGGTATCCTACACACACACTGTCCTGCTACCCAGCCCACAAACATTAGGTATCCTACACACACACTGTCCTGCTACCCAGCCCACAAACATTAGGTATCCTACACACACACTGTCCTGCTACCCAGCCCACAAACATTAGGTATCCTACACACACACTGTCCTGCTACCCAGCCCACAAACATTAGGTATCCTACACACACACTGTCCTGCTACCCAGCCCACAAACATTAGGTATCCTACACACACACTGTCCTGCTACCCAGCCCACAAACATTAGGTATCCTACACACACACTGTCCTGCTACCCAGCCCACAAACATTAGGTATCCTACACACACACTGTCCTGCTACCCAGCCCACAAACATTAGGTATCCTACACACACACTGTCCTGCTACCCAGCCCACAAACATTAGGTATCCTACACACACACTGTCCTGCTACCCAGCCCACAAACATTAGGTATCCTACACACACACTGTCCTGCTACCCAGCCCACAAAGATTAGGGAAGTCCGTGAGAATCACTCCTCCCTCAAGACAGGGAGACCCTGGGACGTACTCTCAGTGGCCCCCAGCCAAGGTCGGCACCGAATCAGACTGTTTTAAGACACTATAATACAGATATATTGTTATACACTCTGACCAAAAACTACACTCACAGATGTATAATTCTACTGACTAAAACCACACACACACACATCATTAGAATAACCTCATGATTCTCATCACTTTCAGCTCCCAGACTGAAGGGGATCAGATAGAGCTAGCCAGCTCCCAGATAAATTGGCTAATGTTAGCCAAACTGTAAACAAGATAAATCATTTATAAAACAGTTGAATTGTCTTGGTCTGAGAGAGACAGACAGGTGACCATTTGGCTACTTTCAATAAATTGGCTAATGTTAGAAACTGTAAACATTTATCATTTATAAAACAGTTGACATCCCCTGGGTTAAGAGAGAGACAGACAGGTGTACAGATGTCCTCTCTCACCTGGGTTAAGAGGGAGACAGACAGGTGTACAGGGTTCTCTCTCTCACCTGGCCGGTCATTCTCTGATCCTCTCTGTGTGTTGAAGGAGTCCCAGGCTTTTAGCAGGCTTGGAGGGTAGCAGCCCTTGACACAGTGGAGACTGGACACATACACTAATATTAGTACTAGTACCTATTGACCTAGCAATTCTACATAGATTATCTGATCGAGACGAGACAGAGAGAGAGGAGAGAGATAGAGAGGAGAGAGAGACAGAGGAGAGAGAGACAGAGAGAGACACAGAGAGAGGAGAGAGAGACAGAGAGAGAGAGAGAGAGAGAGACAGACAGAGAGAGAGACAGAGAGAGAGAGAGAGAGAGAGAGAGACAGAGAGAGAGAGAGAGAGAGAGAGAGAGAGAGAGAGACAGAGAGAGAGAGAGAGACAGAGAGAAAGAGACAGACAGAGACAGACAGACAGACAGACAGACAGACAGACAGACAGAGAGAGACAGAGAGAGAGAGAGAGAGACAGAGAGACAGAGAGAGAGAGAGACAGAGAGAGAGAGAGAGAGACAGAGAGAGAGAGAGCAGAGAGAGAGACAGAGAGACAGAGAGAGAGAGAGAGAGAGAGAGAGAGAGAGAGAGAGAGAGACAGAGAGAGAGAGAGAGAGACAGAGAGAGAGAGAGAGAGAGAGAGACAGAGAGAGAGAGAGAGAGAGAGAGAGAGACAGAGAGAGAGAGACAGAGAGACAGAGAGAGAGAGAGAGAGACAGAGAGAGAGAGAGAGAGAGAGAGAGACAGAGAGAGAGAGAGAGAGAGACAGAGAGAGAGAGAGAGAGAGAGAGAGACAGAGAGAGAGAGAGAGAGAGAGAGAGAGACAGAGAGAGAGAGAGACAGAGAGAGAGACAGAGAGAGAGAGAGAGACACAGAGAGAGAGGAAGTGTATTTACTCCTTCAGTCCGATGAAGCCAGTGGTCTGGTTGTGTTTCTTCTCCTTTAGACTGCTCAGCTCCCTGAGACAGACAGACACCATTAGTACAGACAGACACCGTTAGTACAGACAGACACCGTTAGTACAGACAGACACCGTTAGTACAGACAGGGTCTCAGATTCACAGTGTATTGTCTATATTAGCAGGTTAGGGTCTCAGATTCACAGTGTATTGTCTATATTAGCAGGTTAGGGTCTCAGATTCACAGTGTATTTTCTATATTAGCAGGTTAGGGTCAGGGTCTCAGATTCAGTGTATTTTCTATATTAGCAGGTTAGGGGATTCAGGGTCTCAGATTCAGTGTATTTTCTATATTAGCAGGTTAGGGTCAGGGTCTCAGATTCACAGTGTATTTTCTATATTAGCAGGTTAGGGTCAGGGTCTCAGATTCACAGTGTATTTTCTATATTAGCAGGTTAGGGTCAGGGTCTCAGATTCACAGTGTATTTTCTATATTAGCAGGTTAGGGTCAGGGTCTCAGATTCACAGTGTATTTTCTATATTAGCAGGTTAGGGTCTCAGATTCACAGTGTATTGTCTATATTAGCAGGTTAGGGTCAGGGTCTCAGATTCACAGTGTATTGTCTATATTAGCAGGTTAGGGTCTCAGATTCACAGTGTATTGTCTATATTAGCAGGTTAGGGTCAGGGTCTCAGATAGATTCACAGTGTATTTTCTACATTAGCAGGTTAGGGTCATACTTGGAGATGATAATCTCGTGGAGGATTTCTCCAAAGGTTTTCTGTTCCTCTCCATTCACCTGGTCACATCCTTCTACTGGGATAATCTACAGAGAGAGAGAGAGACTGGGATAATCTACAGAGAGAGAGAGAGAGAGACTGGGATAATCTACAGAGAGAGAGAGAGAGAGAGACTGGGATAATCTACAGAGAGAGAGAGAGAGGGACTGGGATAATCTACAGAGAGAGAGAGAGACTGGGATAATCTACAGAGAGAGAGAGAGAGACTGGGATAATCTACAGAGAGAGAGAGAGACTGGGATAATCTACAGAGAGAGAGAGAGACTGGGATAATCTAGAGAGAGGAGAGAGAGAGACTGGGATAATCTACAGAGAGAGAGAGAGAGAGACTGGGATAATCTACAGAGAGAGAGAGAGAGACTGGGATAATCTACAGAGAGAGAGAGACTGGGATAATCTACAGAGAGAGAGAGAGAGACTGGGATAATCTACAGAGAGAGAGAGAGACTGGGATAATCTACAGAGAGAGAGAGAGAGAGACTGGGATAATCTACAGAGAGAGAGAGAGAGACTGGGATAATCTACAGAGAGAGAGAGACAGGGATAATCTACAGAGAGAGAGAGAGAGAGAGACTGGGATAATCTACAGAGAGAGAGAGAGAGAGAGAGAGACTGGGATAATCTACAGAGAGAGAGAGAGAGACTGGGATAATCTACAGAGAGAGAGAGAGAGAGACTGGGATAATCTAAGAGAGAGAGAGAGAGACTGGGATAATCTACAGAGAGAGAGAGAGACTGGGATAATCTACAGAGAGAGAGAGAGAGAGAGAGAGAGAGACTGGGATAATCTACAGAGAGAGAGAGAGAGAGACTGGGATAATCTACAGAGACAGAGAGAGACTGGGATAATCTACAGAGAGAGAGAGAGAGAGACTGGGATAATCTACAGAGAGAGAGAGAGAGAGAGACAGAGAGAGACACAGAGAGACAGAGAGAGAGACAGACAATCTACAGAGAGAGAGACTGGGAGAGAGAGAGAGCTGGGAGAGAGAGACAGCTGAGATAATCTACAGAGAGAGAGACTGGGATAATCTACAGAGAGACAGAGAGACTGGGAGATCAGACAGAGAGAGAGACTGGGATAATCTACAGAGAGAGAGACTGGGATAATCAGAGAGAGAGACAGAGAGAGACTGGGATAATCTAC
The DNA here is from genome assembly GCF_018296145.1 of Oncorhynchus tshawytscha. NCBI lineage: Eukaryota > Metazoa > Chordata > Actinopteri > Salmoniformes > Salmonidae > Oncorhynchus > Oncorhynchus tshawytscha. The sequence continues at coordinate 141,523 of NW_024609751.1, forward strand.
AGAGAGAGAGACACAGAGAGAGACAGACAGCGAGGATAATCTACAGACAGAGAGAGACAGCGAGAGACAGACAGCGAGAGAGAGAGACAGAGAGAGACAGAGAGAGACAGCGAGAGAGAGAGAGAGAGACAGAGAGAGACAGAGAGAGAGAGACAGCGAGAGACAGACAGCGAGAGAGAGAGAGACAGCGAGAGAGACAGCGAGAGAGACAGACAGACAGAGAGAGACAGAGAGACAGCGAGAGAGAGACAGCGAGAGAGAGACAGCGAGAGAGAGACAGCGAGAGAGACAGACAGCTACAGAGAGAGAGAGAGACAGCGAGAGAGACAGACAGCGAGAGACAGCGAGAGAGAGACAGCGAGAGACAGCGAGAGAGAGACAGCGAGAGAGACAGCGAGAGAGAGACCGGAATGATCTCCACGGTTCCTCTCCTACCTTGAGAGCGACGGCGTCTCCAGAGGTGTTGGTGGTACTGAAGACCTCTCCGAAGGTCCCCTCTCCGATCTTCCTACACAGCTTCATCCTGGCTGCTGGGAGACAGTCCTGGAAGCCCAGAGGTCCTGTCTGGTTACACTCCGAAAACACCTTCTGGTCATCAGACAGCTCTCCGTCTAACGAATACACACTCTACAGAGAACACACACACACACATTAGATACACACTCTACAGAGAACACACACACACACACACACACACACATTAGATACACACTCTACAGAGAACACACACACACACATTAGATACACACTCTACAGAGAACACACAGAGTACATGTGTATTTTTTGTGTGTGTGTGTGTGTGTGTGTGTGTGTGTGTGTGTGTGTGTGTGTGTACCAGAGGAGCGCTCCCCCGTATCGTTGAGCGGAGGTTTGGTGGGCGGGGCGTGTGGCGGGGCGTGGAGAACAGTTTTTGACTGACATCACCTAGCTCCGCCTCTAGCTCCGCCTCTAGTCTCACCCCTAGCTCCGCCTCAGGAGAGGACAGCAGGTAGAGAGGCCTCTTCGGAGTCAGGAACGCTGAGGAGGGACAAAGAGAGAGACATTTAACACTGCAGTCATCAACACAATGACAGCTGTCACAGAGAGAGAGAGAGACCGAGAGAGACAGAGAGAGACAGAGAGAGACAGACACACACAGAGACAGAGAGAGAGAGAGAGACAGAGAGAGGGAGATGACAGTGACAGCTGACTGGTCATGTTGGTCACTCAGTCACAGAGAGAGACAGACACTCTCTCTCTCTCTCTCTGTGTCTCTCTCTCTCTGTGTCTCTGTCCCTCTCTTACTCTCTCTCAAAGAGACAGAGAGACCGAGAGAGGTACCTTTCGGGTCACTCAGAGAGAGAGAGAGACACAGAGAGAGAGAGAGAGACAGAGACACAGAGAGAGACACACACAGAGAGACGTACCTTTGGTCTTCCTGTGTAGGGAGAGGGCAGCTTTGAGGCGACTCCAGGTATGAGTCTCAGGAGTGAGGTTTACCAGCAGAGAGGACAGATGGAGTCTGTTACCACGAACTGGAGTCCCCAATACCAGACGGTCTGATAGAATGGGTACCTGGAACATCATAATATAATACTGTCTGATAGACTGGATACCTGGAACATCATAATATAATACTGTCTGATAGACTGGATACCTGGAACATCATAATATAATACTGTCTGATAGACTGGATACCTGGAACATCATAATATAATACTGTCTGATAGACTGGATACCTGGAACATCATAATATAATACTGTCTGATAGACTGGATACCTGGAACATCATAATATAATACTGTCTGATAGACTGGATACCTGGAACATCATAATATAATACTGTCTGATAGACTGGATACCTGGAACATCATAATATAATACTGTCTGATAGACTGGATACCTGGAACATCATAATATAATACTGTCTGATAGACTGGATACCTGGAACATCATAATATAATACTGTCTGATAGACTGGATACCTGGAACATCATAATATAATACTGTCTGATAGACTGGATACCTGGAACATCATAATACTGTCTGATAGACTGGATACCTGGAACATCATAATACTGTCTGATAGACTGGATACCTGGAACATCATAATATAATACTGTCTGATAGACTGGATACCTGGAACATCATAATATAATACTGTCTGATAGACTGGATACCTGGAACATCATAATATAATACTGTCTGATAGACTGGATACCTGGAACATCATAATACTGTCTGATAGACTGGATACCTGGAACATCATAATATAATACTGTCTGATAGACTGGATACCTGGAACATCATAATACTGTCTGATAGACTGGATACCTGGAACATCATAATATAATACTGTCTGATAGACTGGATACCTGGAACATCATAATATAATACTGTCTGATAGACTGGATACCTGGAACATCATAATATAATACTGTCTGATAGACTGGATACCTGGAACATCATAATATAATACTGTCTGATAGACTGGATACTACCTACTGACTACCTACTGACCTTTTTGTGTGTGTGTGTGTGTGTGTGTGTGTGGATACCACCTACCGTGTGTGTGTGTGTGTGGATACCACCTGTGTGTGTGTGTGTGTGTGGATACCACCTACCCCGTGTGTGTGTGTGGATACCACCTACCCCGTGTGTGTGTGTGTGGATACCACCTACCGTGTGTGTGTGTGTGGATACCACCTACCCCGTGTGTGTGTGTGGATACCACCTACCGTGTGTGTGTGTGGATACCACCTACCCCGTGTGTGTGTGTGTGGATACCACCTACCCCGTGTGCGTGTGTGGATACCACCTACCCCGTGTGTGTGTGTGTGTGGATACCACCACCTACCGTGTGTGTGTGTGTGTGTGGATACCACCTACCCCGTGTGTGTGTGTGTGGATACCACCTACCCCGTGTGTGTGTGTGATACCACCTACCCCGTGTGTGTGTGTGGTACCACCTACCGTGTGTGTGTGTGTGTGTGGATACCACCTACCGTGTGTGTGTGTGTGTGTGGATACCACCTACCCCGTGTGTGTGTGTGTGGATACCACCTACCCGTGTGTGTGTGTGTGTGTGTGGATACCACCTACCCCGTGTGTGTGTGTGTGTGGATACCACCTACCCGTGTGTGTGTGTGTGTGTGTGGATACCACCTACCCGTGTGTGTGTGTGTGTGTGGATACCACCTACCCCGTGTGTGTGTGTGTGTGGATACCACCTACCCCGTGTGTGTGTGTGTGTGGATACCACCTACCCCGTGTGTGTGTGTGTGTGGATACCACCTACCCCGTGTGTGTGTGTGTGGATACCACCTAGTGTGTGTGTGTGTGCATACCACCTCCCCCAGTGTGTGTGTGTGTGGATACCACCTACCCCGTGTGTGTGTGTGTGTGTGGATACCACCTACCCCGTGTGTGTGTGTGTGGATACCACCTACCCCGTGTGTGTGTGTGGATACCACCTACCCCGTGTGTGTGTGTGTGGATACCACCTACCCCTGTGTGTGTGTGTGTGGATACCACCTGTGTGTGTGTGTGGATACCACCTACCCCGTGTGTGTGTGTGTGTGGATACCACCTCCCCTGTGTGTGTGTGGATACCACCTACCCCGTGTGTGTGTGTGTGTGGATACCACCTACCCCGTGTGTGTGTGGATACCACCTACCCCGTGTGCGTGTTGAGCAGACAGCAGTTCAGTAATGCTGCAGTCCCCAGCTCGGCCAGGAGGAGGTGCTGCTCTGCCGTCGGGAGCTCCGTCTCTCCTTCCCCAGCGACTCACACTCACACCGCTCACACACACCTTCCTACTGGTGGCGGGCCGCCCCGAGACACGCTCCTCCGCTCTTTAGGAGCTCCTCCCACCTTCCTTCTGTGGGGGTTTTCCTTGGGAACGTGCTCTTTAGGGACGAGACTGTCCCTGGGAACGTGGTCTTTAGGGACGAGACTGTCCCTGGGAACGTGGTCTTTAGGGACGAGACTGTCCCTGGGAACGTGGTCTTTAGGGACGAGACTGTCCCTGGGAACGTGGTCTTTAGGGACGAGACTGTCCCTGGGGACGTGGTCTTTAGGGACGAGACTGTCCCTGGGAACGTGCTCTTTAGGGACGAGACTGTCCCTGGGAACGTGCTCTTTAGGGACGAGACTGTCCCTGGGAACGTGCTCTTTAGGGACGAGACTGTCCCTGGGGACGTGGTCTTTAGGGACGAGACTGTCCCTGGGGACGTGGTCTTTAGGGACGAGACTGTCCCTGGGAACGTGGTCTTTAGGGACGAGACTGTCCCTGGGGACGTGGTCTTTAGGGACGAGACTGTCCCTCCCGTTGTCGTGTGACCGTGTCTGGTCGACGCAGGGTGAACATGTGGTGTCGTCGTGCAGTTTGTGTCTCTCTAGCCGTACGGCACAGCACCGTGTCAGACACCTCTCCTTCACGACCTCGGCCAGCCAATCCTGTCCCACCGTCGCTGACACAAAATGGCTGCCGTCCTCAGTTTCCTCCCCGGCCCTGTCTGGGTCAGTCTGCTCACAGGCAACCGCGGAGAACAGCTCCGGGCTTAGTTGCTCACCGACGCCATCTTGGATCGCCGAGCCTCCATTCCGGCTCCTGTTACTCCTCAGACTGATTGATCCACGGGGAGTCGGCTCTTCACGGTTTCCTACCTCTGGTTGTCCCACTGCCTGGCCCAGGGACGACAGCTGGCGCAGCTCTGTGAGAGAGAGGGGGTCCTCTGGAACATTGGGCTCCTCCTGGGTGGTGCTCAGAGAGATGGGTGGACGGAGGGAGGAGGGAGGAGGAGGGAGGGCACGTGAGCTGGGGGTGGAGGAGAAGAGAGGTTTCCTGTGGCAGGAGCGCTCGGGCGACTCGTTCAGAGAGATATCTCGCAGGAAACCGTTACTGTTGGTTACTCCGCTGTTACCCAGGTCGGCCAATGAGCTGTCAGCGTTGGCCAGGGCCCGGCGGCGCCCCTGTTTGGCACGGCGAGGGAAGGAACGCTGGACCCCTCCCCCTTCTTCTCTTCCACCCTGGACGAAGTCATCAGAGGAGTTGAGGCTGAGCTGGGCTAGCAGGACCTGAGAAGACAAGAGACACACACAGAGACACACACAGAGAGAGAGACAGAGACAGACACAGAAAGAGACAGGGGTTAGGATCTCTCAGGGGACACGATGTAGCTCACAATTTATGACCAGAGCCACTGTGGAGAAGGGATGGATCAGACGAACGGGGCCTCGGGGGAGTGACGGTAGGATGCAGCGGGACAACAGGGCCTCGGGGGAGTGACGGTAGGATGGATAGGATGGAGCTCGGGGGGAACGGGGCCTCGGGGGGGGGAGTGACGGTAGGATGGATCGGATCAGACGAACGGGGCCTCGGGGGAGTGACGTAGGTAGGATGGAGCGGAGCGGGAGAACGGGGCCTCGGGGGGGGAGTGGGGGTAGGATGGAGCGGGAGAAACGGGGCCTCGGGGAGTGACGGTAGGATGGAGCAGAGAACGGGGATCGGGGGGAGAACGGGGGGCCTCGGGGGGGACGGTAGGGAACGGGGCCTCGGGGATGGAGCGGAGGATGGATCGGGAGAACGGGGGCCTCGGGGGAGTGACGGTAGGATGGATCGGGAGAACGGGGCCTCGGGGAGTGACGGATAGGATGGAGCGGGAGAACGGGGCCTCGGGGAGTGACGGTAGGGATGGATCGGGAGAACGGGGCCTCGGGGGAGTGACGGTAGGATGGAGCGGATCGGGAGAACGGGGCCTCGGGGAGTGGAGGTAGGATGGAGAGGGGAGAACGGGGCCTCGGGGGAGTGACGGTAGGATGGATGGACGGGGCCTCGGGGGGAGGACGGGAGGAAGCGGGAGAGAACGGGGCCTGGGGGGAGGACGGTAGGATGGAATGGATCGGGAGAACGGGGCCTCGGGGAGTGACGGTAGGATGGATGGATCGGGAGAACGGGGCCTCGGGGAGTGACGGTAGGATGGAGAACGGGGAGAACGGGGAGAACGGGAGGGGCCTCGGGGAGTGACGGTAGGATGGAGCGGATCGGAGAACGGGGCCTCGGGGGGAGTGACGGTAGGATGGATCGGGGAGAACGGGGCCTCGGGGGGGGGAGATGGACGGTAGGATGGAGCGGATCGGGAGAACGGGGCCTCGGGGGAGTGACGGTAGGATGGATCGGGGAGAACGGGGCCTCGGGGGATGGTGACGGTAGGATGGAGCGGGGGACGGGGCCTCGGGGGAGTGACGGTAGGATGGAGCGGATCGGGAGAACGGGGCCTCGGGGGAGTGACGGTAGGATGGATCAGGATGGATCGGGAGAACGGGGCCTCGGGGGGAGTGAGGGTAGAATGGAGCCCGGGGGATCGGGAGGATGGATCGGGAGAACGGGGCCTCGGGGAGTGACGGTAGGATGGAGCGGATTGGAACAGGGCCTCGGGGAGTGACGGTAGGATGGAGCGGGAGAACGGGGCCTCGGGGAGGGGGATGGTGACGGCCTAGGACGGTAGGATGGAGCGGAACAGGGCCTCGGGGAGTGAAGGTAGGATGGAGCGGATTGGAGAACAGGGCCTCGGGGGAGTGACGGTAGGATGGAGCGGATTGGAACAGGGCCTCGGGGGGAGTGACGGTAGGATGGAGCGGGAGAACGGGGCCTCGGGGGGGGGAGTGACGGTAGGATGGAGCGGAACAGGGCCTCGGGGGAGTGACGGTAGGATGGAGCGGATTGGAACAGGGCCTCGGGGGGGGAGTGACGGTAGGATGGAGCGGATTGGAACAGGGCCTCGGGGGGGAGTGACGGTAGGATGGAGCGGGAGAACGGGGCCTCGGGGGGAGTGAAGGAAGGATGGAGCGGATTGGAACAGGGCCTCGGGGGGACGGTGACGGATAGGATGGAGCGGGATTGGAACAGGGCCTCGGGGGAGTGACGGTAGGATGGAGCGGATCGGGGGAACAGGGCCTCGGGGGAGTGAAGGAAGGATGGAGCGGATTGGAACAGGGCCTCGGGGGAGTGACGGTAGGATGGAGCGGATCGGTAGGGAACAGGGCCTCGGGGGAGTGACGGTAGGATGGAGCGGATTGGAACAGGGCCTCGGGGAGTGACGGTAGGATGGAGCGGGATTGGAACAGGGCCTCGGGGGAGTGACGGTAGGATGGAGCGGATTGGAACGGGGCCTCGGGGGCCTAGGGGGAGTGACGGGGGGGTAGGATGGAGCGGATTGGAACAGGGCCTCGGGGGGGAGTGACGGTAGGATGGAGCGGATTGGAACAGGGCCTCGGGGGAGTGACGGTAGGATGGAGCGGATTGGAACAGGGGCCTCGGTAGGGGGAGTGACGTAGGACGGTAGGATGGAGCGGATTGGAACAGGGCCTCGGGGGGGATGGTGAGGGCCGGTAGGATGGAGCGGATTGGAACAGGGCCTCGGGGGAGTGACGGTAGGATGGAGCGGATTGGAACAGGGCCTCGGGGAGTGACGGGGGGAGTGAGTGAAGGAAGGATGGAGCGGATTGGAACAGGGCCTCGGGGGAGTGAAGGAAGGATGGAGCGGATTGGAACAGGGCCTCGGGGAGGGGGGATGGATGGACGGTAGGATGGAGATGGATTGGAACAGGGCCTCGGGGAGAGTGACGGTAGGATGGAGCGGATTGGAACAGGGCCTCGGGGTGAGTGACGGTAGGATGGAGCGGATTGGAACAGGGCCTCGGGGGGAGTGACGGTAGGATGGAGCGGATTGGAACAGGGCCTTACACTGAGTTTCCTCTTGGGGGCTTTCTGTTTGGCGGTCGCTCCCCTACGATGAGTCACAAACTTCCCTGGAGCCAAAACTGGAGACGGACTGAGAGAGAGATAGAGAGACAGCCCTCGGGGGAGTGAGAGGATGGAGAGAGAACAGGGCCTCGGGGAGACAGAGGATGGAGACAGGAACAGGGCCTCGGGGAGAGAGACAGATGGAGAGAGACAGAGACAGAGAGGAGACAGAGAGAGAGAGTGAGACAGAGAGGAGAGAAAGAGACAGAGAGAGAACAGGGAGAGAGAGACAGAGACAGACGGAGGATGGAGAGAGAACAGGGCCTCGGGGGAGAGAGAGGATGAGAGCGGATTGAAACCTGATTGATAGACTGATAGAGCAGAACAGATTGAGGAGGCAGGTAGACTAGTGGTTAGAGTGTAGATGGAGGCAGGTAGCCTAGGTGGTTAGAGGAGGCAGGTAGCCTAGTGGTTAGAGTGTAGAGGAGGCAGGTAGACTAGTGGTTAGAGTGTAGAGGAGGCAGGTAGCCTCGGGTGGTGAAGGTAGGATGGAGGCAGATTGGAACAGGTGCCTCGGGGGAGTGTAGAGGATGGGTAGGTAGTCAGTGGTTAGAGTGTAGAGGAGGTAGGTAGTCTAGTGGTTAGAGTGTAGAGGAGGCAGGTAGCCTAGTGGTTAGAGTGCCTCGATGAGAGGAGGCAGGTAGCCTAGTGGTTAGAGGAGAACAGGGCCTAGTGGTTAGAGATGGAGAGGAGAACAGGTAGCAGAGTGGTTAGAGTGTAGAGGAGGCAGGTAGCCTAGTGGTTAGAGTGTAGAGGAGGCAGGTAGTCTAGACAGAGAGTGTAGAGGCGGCAGGTAGACTAGTGGTTAGAGTGTAGAGGAGGCAGGTAGACTAGTGGTTAGAGGAGGCAGGTAGACTAGTGGTTAGAGTGTAGAGGAGGTAGGTAGACTAGTGGTTAGAGGAGGCAGTAGACTAGTGGTTAGAGTGTAGAGGAGGCAGGTAGCCTAGTGGTTAGAGGAGGCAGGTAGCCTAGTGGTTAGAGTAAAGAGGAGGCAGGTAGACTAGTGGTTAGAGTGTAGAGGTGGCAGGTAGACTAGTGGTTAGAGTGTAGAGGAGGCAGGTAGCCTAGTGGTTAGAGTGTAGAGGAGGCAGGTAGCCTAGTGGTTAGAGTGTAGAGGAGGCAGGTAGCCTAGTGGTTAGAGTGGAGGCAGGTAGCCTAGTGGTTAGAGGAGGCAGGTAGCCTAGTGGTTAGAGTAGAGGAGGCAGGTAGCCTAGTGGTTAGAGTGTAGAGGAGGCAGGTAGACTAGTGGTTAGAGTGTAGAGGAGGCAGGTAGCCTAGTGGTTAGAGTGTAGAGGAGGCAGGTAGCCTAGTGGTTAGAGTGTAGAGGAGGCAGGTAGCCTGGTGGTTAGAGTGTAGAGGAGGCAGGTAGCCTAGTGGTTAGAGTGTGGAGGAGGCAGGTAGCCTAGTGGTTAGAGTGTAGAGGAGGCAGGTAGCCTAGTGGTTAGAGGAGGCAGGTAGCCTAGTGGTTAGAGTGTAGGAGGCAGGTAGACTAGTGGTTAGAGTGTAGAGGAGGCAGGTTAGACTAGTGGTTAGAGTGTAGAGGAGGCAGGTAGCCTAGTGGTTAGAGTGTAGAGGAGGCAGGTAGCCTAGTGGTTAGAGTGTAGAGGAGGCAGGTAGTCTAGTGGTGGTTAGAGGAGGCAGGTAGACTAGTGGTTAGAGTGTAGAGGAGGCAGGTAGCCTAGTGGTTAGAGTGTAGAGGAGGCAGGTAGACTAGTGGTTAGAGTGTAGAGGTGGCAGGTAGTCTAGTGGTTAGAGTGTAGAGGAGGCAGGTAGACTAGTGGTTAGAGTGTAGAGGAGGCAGGTAGCCTAGTGGTTAGAGTGTAGAGGAGGTAGGTAGTCTAGTGGTTAGAGTGTAGAGGAGGCAGGTAGACTAGTGGTTAGAGTGTAGAGGAGGCAGGTAGTCTAGTGGTTAGAGGAGGCAGGTAGCCTAGTGGTTAGAGTAGGCCGTAATTGTAAATAAGAATTTGTTCTTAACGGACTAGTTAAATACTGGTTAAATGAATAAACATGTAAAGTCTGACTGTGTCCTGGCTCTAGCTGTGGTGTGTTGGGAGCGGTTAGAGTTGGGTTGTCTGCTGGTCGTTGTCTCTCCATCACTCTCACTGGAGCTCACAATACGCTGGGCCTTCCGACCAGCACGCCTCAACAATGGCTTCCTAAAACACACACACAGGTCAGATAGAGACAGACGGGTCAGATCGAGACAGACAGACGGGTCAGATCGAGACAGACAGACGGGTCAGATAGAGACAGACGGGTCAGATAGAGACAGACAGACGGGTCAGATCGAGACAGACGGGTCAGATAGAGACAGACAGACGGGTCAGACAGACAGACAGACGGGTCAGATAGAGACAGACAGACAGACAGACAGACGGGTCAGATAGAGAGACAGACAAACGGGTCAGATAGAGACAGACGGGTCAGATAGAGACAGACAGACGGGTCAGATAGAGACAGACAGACGGGTCAGATAGAGACAGACAGACGGGTCAGACATTTGAAGACCAGAAAGGTAATGCCACCAGTCTGACCTGGCTGTGTTGTTGCTCTGCTGCTGGGGAGGAGGAGGAGGCGGGACGATGAAGATGTTCTCTTCATCACTGTCCTGCTCTCTCAGACAGGACAGGGCTTTGGTCTTCGCTAGTCGCAGCTCACTACTGATATCTGCTGTCCAGGACAGGGCTTTGGTCTTAGCCGGCCGTAGCGCTCTACTGCCATCTGCTGTACTTCTCTTTCTCCCTCTGGAACAGGGGAAGGGAGGCCGGGAGGAGAGGAAGAGGATGTTTTCACATCAGTGCAGAAGAGGAGAGGTCACAGTTTAGATGGTGAGATAAAGAGAGAGAGAGAAGCACATCGAAGACACTACTGGTGTCAGTCAGAGCAAAGTGACCATATGACCGCAGAGAAGACACCTGATTCAGCTAGCTAATCTATCTAGGAGAAGCTAGACCCCCCACACCTGATTCAGCTAGCTAATCTATCTAGGAGAAGCTAGACCCCCCCCACACCTGATTCAGCTAGCTAATCTATCTAGGAGAAGCTAGACCCCCCACACCTGATTCAGCTAGCTAATCTATCTAGAGAAAGCTAGCTAGCTAATCTATCCCCCCACACCTGATTCAGCTAGCTAATCTATCTAGGAGAAGCTAGACCCCCCACACCTGATTCAGCTAGCTAATCTATCTAGGAGAAGCTAGACCCCTAGATTCAGCTAGCTAATCTATCCCCCACACCTGATTCAGCTAGCTAATCTATCTAGGAGAAGCTAGACCCCCACACCTGATTCAGCTAGCTAATCTATCTAGGAGAAGCTAGACCCCCACACCTGATTCAGCTAGCTAATCTATCTAGGAGAAGCTAGACCCCCCACACCTGATTCAGCTAGCTAATCTATCTAGGAGAAGCTAGACCCCCCACACCTGATTCAGCTAGCTAATCTATCTAGGAGAAGCTAGCACCTGATTCAGCTAGCTAATCTATCTAGGAGAAGCTAGACCCCCACACCTGATTCAGCTAGCTAATCTATCTAGGAGAAGCTAGACCACCCCCATCCACACCTGCTAGCTAATCTTCTAGGAGAAGCTAGACCCCCACACCTGATTCAGCTAGCTAATCTATCTAGGAGAAGCTAGACCCCCCACACCTGATTCAGCTAGCTAATCTATCTAGGAGAAGCTAGATCTATCTAGGAGAAGCTAGACCCCCCACCCCCCACACCTGATTCAGCTAGCTAATCTATCTAGGAGAAGCTAGACCCCCCCCACACCTGATTCAGCTAGCTAATCTATCTAGGAGAAGCTAGACCCCCCACACCTGATTCAGCTAGCTAATCTATCTAGGAGAAGCTAGACCCCCCACACCTGATTCAGCTAGCTAATCTATCTAGGAGAAGCTAGACCCCCCACACCTGATTCAGCTAGCTAATCTATCTAGGAGAAGCTAGACCCCCCCCCCACACCTGATTCAGCTAGCTAATCTATCTAGGAGAAGCTAGACCCCCCCCCCACAGATTCAGCTAATCTATCTAGGAGAAGCTAGACCCCCCCCACACCTGATTCAGCTAGCTAATCTATCTAGGAGAAGCTAGACCCCCCCCCTGATTCACCTGATTCAGCTAGCTAATCTATCTAGGAGAAGCTAGACCCCCCACACCTGATTCAGCTAGCTAATCTATCTAGGAGAAGCTAGACCCCCACACCTGATTCAGCTAGCTAATCTATCTAGGAGAAGCTAGACCCCCACACCTGACTCAGCTAGCTAATCTATCTAGGAGAAGCTAGACCCCCCACACCTGATTCAGCTAGCTAATCTATCTAGGCCCTGGCCTGCTGAGCAGGAACGGAGCAAGAGCCTGAACGCCCAGATCTCTGGCTCTTCAGGGGGACGAGAAGTCTCTCACCTCTTGGCCGGGGGTTTGGGGCTGGAGGGCTCAGCGATGGACAGGTCAGAGGAAGAGGTGCTGGCGAAAACCTGTTTTCGGTTGTCAGGGGAGATCCAGGCCTCCAACTTCCGGTCCTGTTTGCCGTAGGTCTTCATGAACAACGGTCGGCCTGCTCGGTTCATCTTTACTCTTTTTTTTTTTGCAGGGTCCGTTTCACCAACAAGAAGATCGGGAACCGACTGTCAAATGACAAAATAATGGTGACAAGGGGCGTATTCGTTACGTACACCGGTGACCGTTAAAGAACCAAACGGAAGCAAAACGAGGGTTTCTATTGGACAAAATCAGGTAGGCGCCTCCCTGTTTCGTTCCGTACGCTTCCGTTTAATAAACGTTTTACAACAGACTTGGCGTAATGAATACGCCCCCAGTTGACATATTAGGACTAAACGTTAGTTTATATCCTCTATGCTTCCGTTTTTCTCAATTCATGTAACGTTAGCGACAGGAAAATAACATATTGGGGGAATAAAAACAAGAGTGGCATCTTTACATTGTGATTTGTTTTTACTGTGACTAGTCAGCTTAACTATAATACCTAAAAACAGTCTCTCTCCATAGATACATCGGGTATAATTTACTTTTTTGTGTTGTCGTTGTTGTTGACAGAGTAACGTTACAATGTTTATCTCCCCCCACCGTTACCGTCCTGACAGTAAACTCGGTTATCGTCCAACAATCTGACAAAATACTCACCGAACTCAAACATTACCGTGGTAACCGTCTCTATCCGTTATCACACCTTTTTATTTTTGGATTTAACGTTAATTCATTTAGCTACGGGATGAAATATAAGTCTTTAATCCGTTTTCAACAACAGCTCAGGATAGAGTCCCGCTCCCCCGGTTCAAACGACACGACGCTTTCTCATTGGTCGAAACTCCACCGGATGTGAGGTTGTCTAAATATAAAACACGTTAGAAGCACTTCCTCAAACAGCGCCGCCTGTCGGGACGGAAGGTGCGTCGAAAACTTAAATGTGGACAATATAAATATATTATATATAAATAAATAAATAAATTTTAAGGATATAATTTTAAAAAATTAAAAATGGATACCTTGATATCAATATAAGGTTGAATATGACGTGATATAGTCTTTGTATTTCAATTATATTTTTTAGTATCGTTGTCACTCATTCTGGAAGGTTGAAATGTAACCAAGGAAACCACCAGCGGGTTCCCATTGAGCCAGTACAGCAAAATATATTTATTGAGTATATGTCAAAATTAAAATCAAATTTTATT
>NW_024609751.1:160000-182500 GCF_018296145.1 Oncorhynchus tshawytscha
ACTACTAGACTACTACAGACTACTACAGACTACTATAGACTACTACAGACACTATTGACTACTATAGACTACTACAGACTACTACAGACTACTATAGACTACTACTATAGACTACTACAGACTACTACAGACTACTATAGACTACTACAGACTACTATAGACCACTATAGACTACTACTGACTACTATAGACTACTACAGACTACTACTGACTACTATAGACTACTACAGACACTATTGACTATTATAGACTACTACAGACTACTACAGACTACTATAGACTACTATAGACTACTACAGACACTATAGACCACTATTGACTACTATAGACTACTACAGACACTATTGACTACTATAGACTACTACAGACTACTATAGACTACTATAGACTACTACAGACTACTATAGACTACTACAGACACTATAGACTACTACAGACTACTATAGACTACTACAGACCACTATAGACTACTACTGACTACTACTACAGAATACTACAGACTACTACAGACTACTACTACTGACTACTACTACACACTACTATAGACTACTACAGACTACTATAGACTACTACAGACTACTATAGACTACTATAGACTACTACAGACTACTATAGACTACTACAGACTACTATAGACTACTATAGACTACAACAGACTACTTTAGACTACTACAGACTACTATAGACTACTACAGACTACTATAGACTACTACAGACACTATAGACCACTATTGACTACTATAGACTACTACAGACACTATTGACTACTATAGACTACTACAGACTACTATAGACTACTACAGACTACTATAGACTACTACAGACTACTACAGACTACTACAGACACTATAGACCACTGTTGACTACTATAGACTACTACAGACTACTTTAGACTACTACAGACCATAAAGATCTGCTACAGACTGCATCACAGCAGACCGTGATGAGAGAATGATGAACTCACCACTGATATGCGTAACACTTTGTCCAAGGGGACACGTTTTATAGCCACCTACAGAGAAAACACACACACACACACACACACACACACACACACACACACACACACACACACACACACACACACACACACACACACACACACACACACACACACACACACACACACAATCATTGACTAATAACACTGTAACTCCAATGGACAAAACAAGTGTGTGCGTGTGTGTTTATTGAACTCTTCTCACAGGTAGGTTGTCTTCTCTGCGGTAACCAGCGTAGACGATCCCGTAGCCTCCGCCTCCCAGACAACCCAGCTGTACAAACCTCTCTGCAACTGGATCACGACTTGGCTCTCTACTGTTGCATTGTGGGGGCTGTAACGTGTCGATCAGCGTGGTGCTACTCTCTAAGGACAGATTCCCCTCTTCCTCTTCATTCTGACTCCTCCCCCTCCTCTTCCTCTCTCCTCTTCCTCCTGTACTCCTCTCGGAGCTCTTCCTCCTCCTCTTCCTCTCTCCTCTTCCTCCCGTACTCCTCTCGGAGCTCTTCCTGTTCCTCCGCCTCCTCTCTGCTCTCTCATCCCTCAGGGTGAGTCGGCTGAGTCCCTCGTTCGCCCTTCCCTCATTGGCCAGAGGGCTGGTGTGGGTGCCTGAGGGGGGTAATTAAAGATGCAGTCCGGGATCTTAAGCACTTCGTAACATATTGTACGTATATTACCCCCAACAACAGAATGGTGTGGATATACCCCCAACAACAGAATGGTGTGGATATACCCCCTAACAACAGAATGGTGTGGATATACCCCCCCCAACAACAGAATGGTGTGGATATACCCCCCCTGGATATACAACAGAATGGTGTGGATATACCCCCCAACAACAGAATGGTGTGGATATACCCCCCCAACCCCCAACAACAGAATGGTGTGGATATATAACAACAGAATGGTGTGGATATACCCCCAACAACAGAATGGTGTGGATATACTACAACAACAGAATACTGTGGATACTACAACAGAATGGTGTGGATATACCCCCAACAACAGAATGGTGTGGATATACCCCCCCAACAACAGAATGGTGTGGATATACCCCCCAACAACAGAATGGTGTGGATATACCCCCCAACAACAGAATGGTGTGGATATACCCCCAACAACAGAATGGTGTGGATATACCCCCCAACAACAGAATGGTGTGGATATACAACAGAATACAGACTATACCCCCCAACAACAGAATGGTGTGGATATACCCCCCCCAACAACAGAATGGTGTGGATATACCCCCAACAACAGAATGGTGTGGATATACCCCCCCAACAACAGAATGGTGTGGATATACCCCCCAACAACAGAATGGTGTGGATATACCCCCAACAACAGAATGGTGTGGATATACCCCCAACAACAGAATGGTGTGGATATACCCCCCCAACAACAGAATGGTGTGGATATACCCCCAACAACAGAATGGTGTGGATATACCCCCAACAACAACAGAATGGTGTGGATACCCCCCCCCCCAACAACAGAATGGTGTGGATATACCCCCCCCCCAACAACAGAATGGTGTGGATATACCCCCCAACAACAGAATGGTGTGGATATACCCCCCCAACAACAGAATGGTGTGGATATACCCCCCCCCCCAACAACAGAATGGTGTGGATATACCCCCCCCCCCAACAACAGAATGGTGTGGATATACCCCCCAACAACAGAATGGTGTGGATATACCCCCAACAACAGAATGGTGTGGATATACCCCCCCCAACAACAGAATGGTGTGGATATACCCCCAACAACAGAATGGTGTGGATATACCCCCCCCAACAACAGAATGGTGTGGATATATCCCCCAACAACAGAATGGTGTGGATATACCCCCCCATCCCCCAACAACAGAATGGTGTGGATATACCCCCCAACAACAGAATGGTGTGGATATACCCCCCAACAACAGAATGGTGTGGATATACCCCCCAACAACAGAATGGTGTGGATATACCCCCCCCCAACCCCCCCAACAACAGAATGGTGTGGATATACCCCCCAACAACAGAATGGTGTGGATATACCCCCCCAACAACAGAATGGTGTGGATATACCCCCCCCAACAACAGAATGGTGTGGATATACCTACAGACTACCCCCAACAACAGAATGGTGTGGATATACTCCCCCAACAACAGAATGGTGTGGATACTACCCCCCCCCCAACAACAGAATGGTGTGGATATACCCTACCCCCCAACAACAGAATGGTGTGGATATACCCCCCAACAACAGAATGGTGTGGATATACCCCCCCCAACAACAGAATGGTGTGGATATACCCCCCCAACAACAGAATGGTGTGGATATACCCCCCCCAACAACAGAATGGTGTGGATATACCCCCCAACAACAGAATGGTGTGGATATACCCCCCAACAACAGAATGGTGTGGATATACCCCCCCCAACAACAGAATGGTGTGGATATACCCCCAACAACAGAATGGTGTGGATATACCCCCCCAACAACAGAATGGTGTGGATATACCCCCAACAACAGAATGGTGGATATACCCCCCAACAACAGAATGGTGTGGATATATACCCCCCCCAACAACAGAATGGTGTGGATATACCCCCAACAACAGAATGGTGTGGATATATACCCCCCCCAACAACAGAATGGTGTGGATATACCCCCCAACAACAGAATGGTGTGGATATACCCCCAACAACAGAATGGTGTGGATATACCCCCAACAACAGAATGGTGTGGATATACCCCCCCAACAACAGAATGGTGTGGATATATCCCCCCCAACAACAGAATGGTGTGGATATACCCCCCA
Organism: Oncorhynchus tshawytscha; assembly: GCF_018296145.1. Classification (NCBI taxonomy): domain Eukaryota; kingdom Metazoa; phylum Chordata; class Actinopteri; order Salmoniformes; family Salmonidae; genus Oncorhynchus; species Oncorhynchus tshawytscha. Next base: position 163,810 of record NW_024609751.1, read on the forward strand.
ACAACAGAATGGTGTGGATATACCCCCCAACAACAGAATGGTGTGGATATACCCCCCAACAACAGAATGGTGTGGATATACCCCCCCCAACAACAGAATGGTGTGGATATACCCCCAACAACAGAATGGTGTGGATATACCCCCCAACAACAGAATGGTGTGGATATACCCCCCAACAACAGAATGGTGTGGATATAATGGTTCCCCCCCAACAACAGAATGGTGTGGATATACCCCCCCCAACAACAGAATGGTGTGGATATACCCCCAACAACAGAATGGTGTGGATATACCCCCCCAACAACAGAATGGTGTGGATATATACCCCCAACAACAGAATGGTGTGGATATACCCCCCCAACAACAGAATGGTGTGGATATACCCCCCCCCCAACAACAGAATGGTGTGGATATACCCCCAACAACAGAATGGTGTGGATATACCCCCCCCAACAACAGAATGGTGTGGATATACCCCCCAACAACAGAATGGTGTGGATATACCCCCCCCAACAACAGAATGGTGTGGATATACCCCCAACAACAGAATGGTGTGGATATACCCCCAACAACAGAATGGTGTGGATATACCCCCAACAACAGAATGGTGTGGATATACAACCCCCCCAACAACAGAATGGTGTGGATATACCCCCAACAACAGAATGGTGTGGATATACCCCCAACAACAGAATGGTGTGGATATACCCCCAACAACAGAATGGTGTGGATATACCCCCCCCAACAACAGAATGGTGTGGATATACCCCCAACAACAGAATGGTGTGGATATACCCCCAACAACAGAATGGTGTGGATATACCCCCCAACAACAGAATGGTGTGGATATACCCCCCAACAACAGAATGGTGTGGATATACCCCCCAACAACAGAATGGTGTGGATATACCCCCCCCAACAACAGAATGGTGTGGATATACCCCCCCCCAACAACAGAATGGTGTGGATATACCCCCAACAACAGAATGGTGTGGATATACCCCCAACAACAGAATGGTGTGGATATACCCCCAACAACAGAATGGTGTGGATATACCCCCCAACAACAGAATGGTGTGGATATACCCCCCCCAACAACAGAATGGTGTGGATATACCCCCAACAACAGAATGGTGTGGATATACCCCCCCCAACAACAGAATGGTGTGGATATACCCAACAACCCCAACAACAGAATGGTGTGGATATACCCCCCCCCCAACAACAGAATGGTGTGGATATACCCCCAACAACAGAATGGTGTGGATATACCCCCAACAACAGAATGGTGTGGATATACCCCCCCCAACAACAGAATGGTGTGGATATACCCCCCCCCCAACAACAGAATGGTGTGGATATACCCCCCAACAACAGAATGGTGTGGATATATGTGTAATTCTATATGTAATTCTATGTAATTCTATGTAATTCTATGTAATTCTATATGTAATTCTAAATATAATTCTATGTATAATTCTGTGTAATTCTATGTGTAATTCTATATGTAATTCTATACATAATTCTACGTGTAATTCTATATGTAATTCTATAAGTAATTCTATATATAATTGTACATGTAATTCTATATATAATTCTACATGTAATTCTACGTGTAATTCTATATATAATTATATGTGTAATTCTATATATAATTCTCTATGTAATTCTATATATAATTGTACATGTAATTCTATATATAATTCTATATGTAATTCTATATATAATTCTATGTATAATTCTATTTGTTATTCTATATGTAATTCTATATTTAATTCTATGTGTAATTCTATATATAATTCCGTATGTAATTCTACGAGCATCATACTCACCTAGATCCTTCCCTGTTGTGAGGGAGCGTACTGATCTACATGCCATGTTAGCTAATCAGCTGGTCAAAATCACAGTCTTAATCACTAGATCATCACATTGATCGTGTCAGAGATAAGTGTTGCAGACATACAGACAGAGGCTGTCGGGGGCCCCATGGTAAGTAGAGAGTAAACCCTCCGCTAGCCAGGTCTCTCTGTCCGGTGAAAGTAGCCTACAGAAGAACACCGTGGAAGGAAGCCGTGACCTGTAGAATGCGGGATGTGATGATGTCACAAGAGAGATAGAACACGCCCGACGACGCTCTCCTCATTGTGACGTCATAATAGCGCCTGGAGACCGGAGAGGACTTGGTGAGATGTTCTCACTAGGCTACCTGGAGTGGCAGGTAGCTTAGTGGTTAGAGCGTTGGACTAGTAACCGAAAGGTTGCAAGATCGAATCCCTGAGTTGACAAGGTCAAAATAAATCTCTCATTCTGCCCCTAGTTAAACCCACTGTTTAACGGTCATTGTAAATAAACATTTGTTCTTAACTGACTTCGCCTAGTTAAATAAATAAAAAATGAATGATGCAGAAGTCACAAACTGATTGGAGAATTATGTTCATCACCCAATTTAATTATATTACTCTCAGTCTGCAGACCAGAATGTGTCAGAATGAAACATCATAATTACATTACTCTCAGTCTGCAGACCAGAATGTGTCAGATCCTGGTTGAATGCAACAGTCGGAGGCCCAGCTGGTCAAAAAGGTTTATTCACGGAACGTTCTGGAGTCAAGAATACAAAACAATTAATTTATACTGACTTCTCACACACACACACACACACAACCATACACACACACACATACACACACACACACACACACACAACCATACACACACACACACAACAATACACACACACACACACAACACATACACACACACACACACACACACACACACACACACACACACACACACACACATACACACAACCATACACACACACATACACACAAACATACGCACAACCATAAGCACAAACATACACACAACCATACGCACAAACATACACACACACATACACACACACACATACGCACACACATACGCACACACATACGCACACACATACAAACATACACACACACACACACACAAACATACTCACACACATGTCCTGCAACACTGTCTGTCTCACTACCCAGCCGACAGAGATAGTGACCTTGTCCTGCTACACACACTGTCTGTCTCACTTCCCAGCCGACAGAGATAGTGACCTTGTCCTGCTACACTGTCTGTCTCACTACCTAGCCGACGGAGATAGTGACCCCAGCTACACCGTCTGTCTCACCTCCCAGCCGACAGAGATAGTGACCTTGTCCTGCTACACACACTGTCTGTCTCACTTCCCAGCCGACAGAGATAGTGACCTTGTCCTGACACTGTCTGTCTCACTACCTAGCCGACGGAGATAGTGACCTTGTCCTGCTACACACACTGTCTGTCTCACTTCCCAGCCGACAGAGATAGTGACCTTGTCCTGCTACACTGTCTGTCTGTCTCACCTCCCAGCCGACGGAGATAGTGACCTTGTCCTGCTACACACACTGTCTGTCTCACTTCCCAGCCGACAGAGATAGTGACCTTGTCCTGCTACACTGTCTGTCTCACTACCTAGCCGACGGAGATAGTGACCTTGTCCTGCTACACTGTCTGTCTCACTACCTAGCCGACGGAGATAGTGACCTTGTCCTGCTACACACACTGTCTGTCTCACTTCCCAGCCGACGGAGATAGTGACCTTGTCCTGCTACACACACTGTCTGTCTCACTTCCCAGCCGACAGAGATAGTGACCTTGTCCTCGAGACGTACTCCCCATTCTCTCCCAAATCTCTAGTCAGGTCGGCACCAAGCTCAGACAGTCTGTGTTTAAAATACCATAAAGACATATTGTTTTACCCTAATTCTGACTAGGACTACACATTTATTGATTATGATTTCAAACATTCTAATCAATTCCATACAATTATATGTTTCAGGAGGGAATATTCTAATCATTCAATTAAAAGACAATTCTCACCTATCACAAACATAGTCTACTTAAACTAATAACACACTTAAAACGATACGTTTTCATGTCTCTGTGTAACACAGCGTGTAAACATTCACAGTGCAGGGTGGGAAAAGTAGGTGAACCCTTGGATTTAATAACTGGTTGACCCTCCTTTGGCAGCAACAACATCAACCAAATGTTTTCTGTAGTTGCAGATCAGACCGGCGCAACAGTCAGGAGGAATGTCCTCTTTACAAAACTGTTTCAGTTCAGTTCAAATTCTTAGGATGTCTGGTGTGAACGGCTCTCTTGAGGTCGTCCCACAGCATCTCAATCGGGTTGAGGTCAGGACACAGCATCTCAATCGGGTTGAGGTCAGGACTGGGTCACTCCAGAAGGCGTATTGTCTTCTGTTGAAGCCATTCTGTTGTTGATTTACTTCTGCGTTTCCTGTTGCATCACCCAACATCTGTAGAGCTTCAATAGGCGGACAGATAGCCCAACATTCTCCTGCAAAATGTCTTGATAATCTTTGGGAAGAATTGGTGTGCTGTGCCTTTTTTTCTCTCCACACATAGTGTTGTGTGTTCCTTCAAAACAACTTCATTTGAGTTTTATTTGTCCACAGAATATTTTGACAGTAGCGCTGTGGAACATCCAGGTGCACTTTTGCGAACTTCAAAATTAGTTTTTTTTTGGACAGCGGTGGCTTCTTCCCTGAACACCATTCTTGTTTTAGTGTTTTACATATCGTAGACTCGTCAACAGAGATGTTAGCATGTTCCAGAGATTTATGTAAGTGTTCAGCTGACACTAGGATTCTTCTTTACCTCATTGAGCATTCTGCGCTGTGCTCTTGCAGTCATCTTTGCAGGACGTTAACTAACCTTTTAATTAAAACCCGGACAACGCTGAGCCAATTGTGCGCGGAGCTATGGGACTCCCAATCACGGCCGGATGTGATACAGCCTGGATCCAAACCAGGGACTGTAGTGACGTCTCTTGCGCTGAGATGCAGTGCCTTAGACAGCTGCGCCACTCGGGGAGACCCATAACAGAGATGGTAACAACACAGTAAATGTGCAAGAGGGACAACTAGTTACTAAAGCTAGCGCTGTGATTGGAGCGTTGCGCTTCCGCAGCTGCGCAGACACGGAGAACCTCGCTGGAGCTGTCATCTGGAAAGGGAGGAGAGGAACAGAGAGAAGAACGAAATAAACGCAGCGAGGACGCGAACACTCAAGAAAGAGGTGAGTGATGTGGAATGTCCAGAATGCATTTCTCTTGAATAAAGGAGTTGCGTGTCACCGTTATAACGGACACACGGCTAGAAACAGTTACGTGTCTCTGGCGTGAATAGGAACTTCCCCCCCCTATTCCTTTAGGCAAACGCGTCGGTGTTTGGTCGAGTTGGGGGGGTTTGATGTGTTGTAAAGTCTGGGGGAGGTGAGGTGAGAGAAAGAGATAAGAGACGAGGGCCTGCGACGACAGATGAGCACGTCTCTCTCCTTCCCATCTCTGTCTCAACCATGAACAACTTTCTCTTGTTTCTCTCCAGACAATAGTTTAGCTCTACATTGAACTGTAGACTGTGTGTGTGTGTGTGTGGAATTGGTGAGCCTTTATCTAGAGCTGCGCGGTTGTAGAAATGTGCTTTGCAACCCGAGATAAAGACAGTTTCAGGTTGGATATCCTTAGAATATCCCACTTGAAACGGTTTTTACCTCGGTGCTTTGCAACAAACCGTGGAGCCAAACACTGTGCGCCGCTGGTTGTGGGTTAAACTAGCGGAGTAGTAGTCAGGTTCGTTAAGGTAGTCTTCTCCACGGTGTCGGTAGTTCCACGGTGTCGGTATCTTCTCCACGGTGTCGGTAGTCTTCTCCACGGTGTCGGTAGCCTTCTCCACGGTGTCGGTAGTCTTCTCCACGGTGTCAGTAGCCTTCTCCACGGTGTCGGTAGTCTTCTCCACGGTGTCAGTAGCCTTCTCCACGGTGTCAGTAGCCTTCTCCACGGTGTCGGTAGTCTTCTCCACGGTGTCAGTAGCCTTCTCCACGGTGTCGGTAGTCTTCTCCACGGTGTCGGTAGTCTTCTCCACGGTGTCGGTAGCCTTCTCCACGGTGTCGGTAGCCTTCTCCACGGTGTCGGTAGTCTTCTCCACGGTGTCGGTAGTATTGCGCTGTTATTACACCGTTCCCCTGTCAGTGTGACGGTGGACTGTAGGCTAGTTAGACCACAGGCACCATTGACTTGACGGAGCAGCGCTACTCTGTGGATGTGAGTTGACTCTTGGGACGTTATGGAGACTAGTCTACTGACTACCCTGTTACCTCTACTAACTAGTCTTATTTCCCCTGAATGTGTTTCATGGGATGTTTACAGTGCTGTTGATGTCCCCACTCTGATGATATTCACAGCTGTGTGTTGGGGTTAAAAGCCGCAGTAGGTCACGTTTTGAGGCGACCCGAACAAATTCACATAATAATCTAGTTTTGTAGACTAGCCCCTTCTCCACAGTCTACCCTCCTCTTATCTATAATAATCTAGTTTTGTAGACTAGCCCCTTCTCCACAGTCTACCCTCCTCTTATCTATAATAATCTAGTTTTGTAGACTAGCCCCTTCTCCACAGTCTACCCTCCTCTTATCTATAATAATCTAGTTTTGTAGACTAGCCCCTTCTCCACAGTCTACCCTCCTCTTATCTATAATAATCTAGTTTTGTAGACTAGCCCCTTCTCCACAGTCTACCCTCCTCTTATCTATAATAATCTAGTTTTGTAGACTAGCCCCTTCTCCACAGTCTACCCTCCTCTTATCTATAATAATCTAGTTTTGTAGACTAGCCCCTTCTCCACAGTCTACCCTCCTCTTATCTATAATAATCTAGTTTTGTAGACTAGCCCCTTCTCCACAGTCTACCCTCCTCTTATCTATAATAATCTAGTTTTGTAGACTAGCCCCTTCTCCACAGTCTACCCTCCTCTTATCTATAATAATCTAGTTTTGTAGACTAGCCCCTGCACAGTCTACCCTCCTCTTATCTATAATAATCTAGTTTTGTAGACTAGCCTACCTGCACAGTCTACCCTCCTCTTATCTATAATAATCTAGTTTTTGTAGACTCCACAGCCCCTTCTCCACAGTCTACCCTCCTCTTATCTATAATAATCTAGTTTTGTAGACTAGCCCTTCTCCACAGTCTACCCTCCTCTTATCTATAATAATCTAGTTTTGTAGACTAGCCCCTTCTCCACAGTCTACCCTCCTCTTATCTATAATAATCTAGTTTTGTAGACTAGCCTACCTGCACAGTCTACCCTCCTCTTATCTATAATCATCTAGTTTTGTAGACTAGCCTACCTGCACAGTCTACCCTCCTCTTATCTATAATAATCTAGTTTTGTAGACTAGCCCCTTCTCCACAGTCTCCCTCCTCTTATCTATAATAATCTAGTTTTGTAGACTAGCCCCTTCTCCACAGTCTCCACAGTCCCTCCTCTTATCTATAATAATCTAGTTTTGTAGACTAGCCCCTTCTCCACAGTCTACCCTCCTCTTATCCTCCTAGCCCCTTATCTATAATAATCTAGTTTTGTAGACTAGCCCCTTCTCCACAGTCTACCCTCCTCTTATCTATAATAATCTAGTTTTGTAGACTAGCCCCGTCTCCACAGTCTCCCCTCCTCTTATCTATAATAATCTAGTTTTGTAGACTAGCCCCGTCTCCACAGTCTCCCCTCCTCTTATCTATAATAATCTAGTTTTGTAGACTAGCCCCTTCTCCACAGTCTACCCTCCTCTTATCTATAATAATCTAGTTTTGTAGACTAGCCCCTTCTCCACAGTCTACCCTCCTCTTATCTATAATAATCTAGTTTTGTAGACTAGCCCCTTCTCCACAGTCTACCCTCCTCTTATCTATAATAATCTAGTTTTGTAGACTAGCCCCTTCTCCACAGTCTACCCTCCTCTTATCTATAATAATCTAGTTTTGTAGACTAGCCTACCTGCACAGTCTACCCTCCTCTTATCTATAATAATCTAGTTTTGTAGACTAGCCCCTTCTCCACAGTCTACCCTCCTCTTATCTATAATAATCTAGTTTTGTAGACTAGCCCCTTCTCCACAGTCTCCCCTCCTCTTATCTATAATAATCTAGTTTTGTAGACTAGCCCCTTCTCCACAGTCTACCCTCCTCTTATCTATAATAATCTAGTTTTGTAGACTAGCCCCTTCTCCACATCTACCCTCCTCTTATCTATAATAATCTAGTTTTGTAGACTAGCCCCTTCTCCACAGTCTAACCCTCCTCTTATCTATAATAATCTAGTTTTGTAGACTAGCCCCTTCTCCACAGTCTACCCTCCTCTTATCTATAATAATCTAGTTTTGTAGACTAGCCCCTTCTCCACAGTCTACCCTCCTCTTATCTATAATAATCTAGTTTTGTAGACTAGCCCCTTCTCCACAGTCTACCCTCCTCTTATCTATAATAATCTAGTTTTGTAGACTAGCCCCCCTCCTCTCCACAGTCTCCACAGTCTACCCTCCTCTTATCTATAATAATCTAGTTTTGTAGACTAGCCCCTTCTCCACAGTCTACCCTCCTCTTATCTATAATAATCTAGTTTTGTAGACTAGCCCCTTCTCCACAGTCTACCCTCCTCTTATCTATAATAATCTAGTTTTGTAGACTCCACAGTCTACCCTCCCCTATAATAATCTCCACAGTCTACCCTCCTCTTATCTATAATAATCTAGTTTTGTAGACTAGCCCCTCCACAGTCTCTCCACAGTCTACCCTCCTCTTATCTATAATAATCTAGTTTTGTAGACTAGCCCCTTCTCCACAGTCTACCCTCCTCTTATCTATAATAATCTAGTTTTGTAGACTAGCCCCTTCTCCACAGTCTACCCTCCTCTTATCTATAATAATCTAGTTTTGTAGACTAGCCCCTTCTCCACAGTCTACCCTCCTCTTATCTATAATAATCTAGTTTTGTAGACTAGCCCCTTCTCCACAGTCTACCCTCCTCTTATCTATAATAATCTAGTTTTGTAGACTAGCCCCGTCTCCACAGTCTCCCCTCCTCTTATCTATAATAATCTAGTTTTGTAGACTAGCCCCTTCTCCACAGTCTACCCTCCTCTTATCTATAATAATCTAGTTTTGTAGACTAGCCCCTTCTCCACAGTCTCCCCTCCTCTTATCTATAATCATCTAGTTTTGTAGACTAGCCCCTTCTCCACAGTCTACCCTCCTCTTATCTATAATAATCTAGTTTTGTAGACTAGCCCCTTCTCCACAGTCTACCCTCCTCTTATCTATAATAATCTAGTTTTGTAGACTAGCCCCTTCTCCACAGTCCCCCTCCTCTTATCTATAATAATCTAGTTTTGTAGACACAGCCCCTTCTCCACAGTCTAGCCCCTTCTCCCCTCCTCTTATCTATAATAATCTAGTTTTGTAGACTAGCCCCTTCTCCACAGTCTACCCTCCTCTTATCTATAATAATCTAGTTTTGTAGACTAGCCCCTTCTCCACAGTCTACCCTCCTCTTATCTATAATAATCTAGTTTTGTAGACTAGTCTCCACAGTCTCCCCTCCTCTTATCTATAATCATCTAGTTTTGTAGACTAGCCCCTTCTCCACAGTCTACCCTCCTCTTATCTATAATAATCTAGTTTTGTAGACTAGCCCCTTCTCCACAGTCTACCCTCCTCTTATCTATAATAATCTAGTTTTGTAGACTAGCCCCTTCTCCACAGTCTACCTCCTCTCTTATCTATAATAATCTAGTTTTGTAGACTAGCCCCTTCTCCACAGTCTACCCTCCTCTTATCTATAATAATCTAGTTTTGTAGACTAGCCCCTTCTCCACAGTCTCCCCTCCTCTTATCTATAATAATCTAGTTTTGTAGACTAGCCCCTTCCCCTTCCTCTTATCATCAGTCTCTCCACAGTCTACCCTCTTATCTATAATAATCTAGTTTTGTAGACTAGCCCCTTCTCCACAGTCTACCCTCCTCTTATCTATAATAATCTAGTTTTGTAGACTAGCCCCTTCTCCACAGTCTACCCTCCTCTTATCTATAATAATCTAGTTTTGTAGACTAGCCCCTTCTCCACAGTCTACCCTCCTCTTATCTATAATAATCTAGTTTTGTAGACTAGCCCCTTCTCCACAGTCTACCCTCCTCTTATCTATAATAATCTAGTTTTGTAGACTCCACAGTCTACCCTCCCTTATCTATAATAATCTTCTCCACAGTCTACCCTCCTCTTATCTATAATAATCTAGTTTTGTAGACTAGCCCCTACCCCCTCTCACAGTCTACCCTCCTCTTATCTATAATAATCTAGTTTTGTAGACTAGCCCCTTCCCAGTCTCTCCACAGTCTACCCTCCTCTTATCTATAATAATCTAGTTTTGTAGACTAGCCCCTTCTCCACAGTCTACCCTCCTCTTATCTATAATAATCTAGTTTTGTAGACTAGCCCCTTCTCCACAGTCTACCCTCCTCTTATCTATAATAATCTAGTTTTGTAGACTAGCCCCTTCTCCACAGTCTACCCTCCTCTTATCTATAATAATCTAGTTTTGTAGACTAGCCCCTTCTCCACAGTCTACCCTCCTCTTATCTATAATAATCTAGTTTTTTGTAGACTAGCCCCTTCTCCACAGTCTACCCTCCTCTTATCTATAATAATCTAGTTTTGTAGACTAGCCCCTTCTCCACAGTCTACCCTCCTCTTATCTATAATAATCTAGTTTTGTAGACTAGCCCCGTCTCCACAGTCTACCCTCCTGTTATCTATAATAATCTAGTTTTGTAGACTAGCCCCAGTCTCCACAGTCTACCCTCCTCTTATCTATAATAATCTAGTTTTGTAGACTAGCCCCTGTCTCCACAGTCTCAGTCCCTCCTGTTATCTATAATAATCTAGTTTTGTAGACTAGCCCCTTCTCCACAGTCTACCCTCCTCTTATCTATAATAATCTAGTTTTGTAGACTAGCCCCGTCTCCACAGTCTACCCTCCTCTTATCTATAATAATCTAGTTTTGTAGACTAGCCCCTTCTCCACAGTCTACCCTCCTCTTATCTATAATAATCTAGTTTTGTAGACTAGCCCCTTCTCCACAGTCTACCCTCCTCTTATCTATAATAATCTAGTTTTGTAGACTAGCCCCGTCTCCACAGTCTCCCCTCCTCTTATCTATAATCATCTAGTTTTGTAGACTAGCCCCGTCTCCACAGTCTCCCCTCCTGTTATCTATAATAATCTAGTTTTGTAGACTAGCCCCGTCTCCACAGTCTCTACCCTCCTCTTATCTATAATAATCTAGTTTTGTAGACTAGCCCTCCACAGTCTACCCTCTCCACAGTCTAGCCCCCTCCTGTTATCTATAATAATCTAGTTTTGTAGACTAGCCCCGTCTCCACAGTCTCCCCTCCTCTTATCTATAATCATCTAGTTTTGTAGACTAGCCCCGTCTCCACAGTCTCCCCTCCTCTTATCTATAATCATCTAGTTTTGTAGACTAGCCCCTTCTCCACAGTCTCCCCTCCTGTTATCTATAATCATCTAGTTTTGTAGACTAGCCCCGTCTCCACAGTCTCCCCTCCTCTTATCTATAATAATCTAGTTTTGTAGACTAGCCCCGTCTCCACAGTCTCCCCTCCTCTTATCTATAATAATCTAGTTTTGTAGACTAGCCCCGTCTCCACAGTCTACCCTCCTGTTATCCCTTGGCACATCTAAAGCCTTTTCTTTTGGGGTGCTGCTATAGGCCACCAAGTGCTCACAGTCAGTATCTAAATAATGTGTGAAATGCTTGATAGAGAACAGAGAGGTTAACAGACTTGATAGTGGATGTGATGAGAGAACAGAGAGGTTAACAGACTTGATAGTGGATGTGATGAGAGAACAGAGAGGTTAACAGACTTGATAGTGGATGTGATGTAAACAGAGAGGTTAACAGACTTGATAGTGGATGTGATGTAGAGAACAGAGAGGTTAACAGACTTGATAGTGGATGTGATGAGAGAACAGAGAGGTTAACAGACTTGATAGTGGATGTGATGAGAGAACAGAGAGGTTAACAGACTTGATAGTGGATGTGATGAGAGAACAGAGAGGTTAACAGACTTGATAGTGGATGTGATGAGAGAACAGAGAGGTTAACAGACTTGATAGTGGATGTGATGAGAGAACAGAGAGGTTAACAGACTTGATAGTGGATGTGATGTAAACAGAGAGGTTAACAGACTTGATAGTGGATGTGATGAGAGAACAGAGAGGTTAACAGACTTGATAGTGGATGTGATGAGAGAACAGAGAGGTTAACAGACTTGATAGTGGATGTGATGAGAGAACAGAGAGGTCTACTTTCTCGGGGACCTGAATATTGACTGGTTTTCATCAAGCTGTCTGCTCAACAGGAAGCTTCTCACTGTAACCAGTGTCTGTAATCTGGTTCAGGTTATTAATCAACCTACCAGGGTGTTTACAAACAACCACAGGAACAAATATTGATTATTGATTATTATTAATCAACCCACTCAAATATTGATCACATGTTTACTAATGCTGTAGAACGTTGTTCTGAAGTTGTATCCGTACCCATTGGATGCAGGGATCACAATATAGTGGCTAGTCAACCTGCACAGCCTATCTGCACTCATGTCCATCTCAAAGGACCAATGGGCACCAACATGTGAATTTCATAGGATCATGTTAAATAGTGTGTCAAATGACTAATGAGCATCAACATGTGAATTTCATAGGATCATGTTAAATAGTGTGTCAAATGACTAATGAGCATCAACATGTGAATCCATGCATAGTCCTACTCTGAGCATCATGTCATGTTAAATAGTGTCAAATGTGAGCATCAAATGAAATCATTTGCACTCATGTCAACAGTGTCAAATGTCAAATGACTAATGAGCATCAACATGTGAATTTCATAGGATCATGTTAAATAGTGTGTCAAATGACTAATGAGCATCAACATGTGAATTTCATAGGATCATGTTAAATAGTGTGTCAAATGACTAATGAGCATCAACATGTGAATTTCATAGGATCATGTTAAATAGTGTGTCAAATGACTAATGAGCATCAACATGTGAATTTCATAGGATCATGTTAAATAGTGTGTCAAATGACTAATGAGCATCAACATGTGAATTTCATAGGATCATGTTAAATAGTGTGTCAAATGACTAATGAGCATCAACATGTGAATTTCATAGGATCATGTTAAATAGTGTGTCAAATGACTAATGAGCATCAACATGTGAATTTCATAGGATCATGTTAAATAGTGTGTCAAATGAAAAGTTAATAGTCTTTTTTTTGGTGTAAATTATGACATACAGTGGGGCAAAAAAAGTATTTAGTCAGCCACCAATTGTGCAAGTTCTCCCACTTAATAAGATGAGAGAGGCCTGTAATAATGTCCATCATAGGTACACTTCCACTATTACAGACAAAATGAGAAGAAAATATCCAGAAAATCACATTGTAGGATTTGTCTCTGACTGTGTGGAGAGGAGTCTACGGAGACTCTGTGCCACTAAATGAGTAACAAAACCGGGCCAGATCATTTCAAGTCATCAGTCTCTAATCAAAGTCCAGTCCAAGTCAAGTCTCAAGTTATCAAATTTGTGACTCAAGTCAGACTCGAGTCCACGTCCTCCTATAATGATGCATTTCTGTGTAGAACAGATCAGGGACCCTCCACTTACTGTAGTTTAATCATTCTATCAGAGTCAGTGTGTCTTGTCATCGCTGAGACTCCATTCTATCTGAGTCAGTGTGTCCTGTCATCGCTGAGACTCCATTCTATCTGAGTCAGTGTGTCATGTCATCGCTGAGACTCCATTCTATCTGAGTCAGTGTGTCCTGTCATCGCTGAGACTCCATTCTATCTGAGTCAGTGTGTCATGTCATCGCTGAGACTCCATTCTATCTGAGTCAGTGTGTCATGTCATCGCTGAGACTCCATTCTTTCTGAGTCAGTGTGTCCTGTCATCGCTGAGACTCCATTCTATCTGAGTCAGTGTGTCATGTCATCGCCGACACTCCATTCTTTCTGCAGACATGGTTTAGTGACTCCATTCTATCTGAGTCAGAGCAGACTCCATTTATCTGAGAGTTCTCAGCTGACTCCAAACGTGGTCATGTCACACTGAGAAAAACGTGTGGCTGAGATTTTTTCTTCCATCTGCACAGTTCTTACAGTAAATGTTTTAGTAAAATATTCAGTTTACATTTTTAAAAAGTCGTCCTTCTTCACAGAGTTGTATGTTTTTTTAAAACTTTTAAATCAATGTTTTTTTGGTAGTGAAATATGTTAGTCTCTTGCTGATCCGTTACAGTGGAACTGTGCTGTTTGTCTTTCTGTTAATGGCCTGTTTATGTTGCAAGGGCTTCTGGGAAATGAATATAAATAACATTCCTGTTAACAACTTTCCTGTGTTCTGAAGATTATAAATGTTTTGTCCTGTCATCGCTGAGACTCCACTTGGACACTGAACCATTCAGAGTCAGTTTCATGTCAAATGATGACTCCATTGTTCTGAGTCAGTGTGATGTCAGGTGAGACTCCATTCTTCTGAGTCAGTGTGTCTCTGTCACGCTGAGACCCATTGGTCTCAGTGTGTTGTCAGTGAGACTCCATTCTGGATCAGAGTCCCTGGTCTGTCAGTGTGTCCATTCTTTCTGAGTCTCTGGACAGACCCTGGTCTGTGTGTGTCATTCCATTGTGTCAGTCTCATGTCAGACTCCATTCTTTCTGCAGACATGGTTTGTGTTCTGTGAGCAGATATTTAGCAGAGTTCTGGTCTGCACTAAAAAGTGTGTTTTTCTTCCATCTGCACAGACAGTGGTCTGTAAAGTGTGTTTCATTTTTGTCTCTCTGGACAGACCCTGGTCTAAATCAGTGTGTTTCAGTGTCTCTTCTGACAGACCCTGTTTGTCTTTCTGTTAATGTGTTTATGTGCAAGGTCTTCTGGAAAGACCCTGGTCTTCCTGTGTTCTGAAGATTATAAATGTTTTGTCTGGAACAGACCCTGGTCTCAGTTTTCTAAATGTGTCTCTCTGGACAGACCCTGGTCTGACAGACCCTGGTCTGCAGTGTTTCTGTGTCTCTCTGGACAGACCCTGGTCTGCAGTGTGTTTCAGTGTCTCTCTGGACAGACCCTGGTCTGCAGTGTGTTTCTGTGTCTCTCTGGACAGACCCTGGTCTGCAGTGTGTTTCTGTGTCTCTGGACAGACCCTGGTCTGCAGTGTGTTTCTGTGTCTCTCTGGACAGACCCTGGTCTGCAGTGTGTTTCAAGGTGTCTCTCTGGACAGACCCTGGTCTGCAGTGTGTTTCTGTGTCTCTCTGGACAGACCCTGGTCTGCAGTGTGTTTCTGTGTCTCTGGACAGACCCTGGTCTGCAGTGTGTTTCTGTGTCTCTCTGGACAGACCCTGGTCTGCAGTGTGTTTCTGTGTCTCTCTGGACAGACCCTGGTCTGCAGTGTGTTTCTGTGTCTCTCTGGACAGACCCTGGTCTGCAGTGTGTTTCTGTGTCTCTCTGGACAGACCCTGGTCTGCAGTGTGTTTCGGTGTCTCTCTGGACAGACCCTGGTCTGCAGTGTGTTTCGGTGTCTCTCTGGACAGACCCTGGTCTGCAGTGTGTTTCTGTGTCTCTCTGGACAGACCCTGGTCTGCAGTGTGTTTCTGTGTCTCTCTGGACAGACCCTGGTCTGCAGTGTGTTTCGGTGTCTCTCTGGACAGACCCTGGTCTGCAGTGTGTTTGGGTGTCTCTCTGGACAGACCCTGGTCTGCAGTGTGTGTGTCTAGGGGACATGATGTCATTGCTAATAGCAGAGAGCTCTCTGGTTGTTAAGTTATGTTATATTCCAACCCTCTCCCTGCAGTGTGTTCTCTCTGTCTCTCTGGCCAGACCCTGGTCTGCAGTGTGTCTCTCTCTCTCTCAGACCCTGGTCTGCAGTCTCCCTCTCTCTCTCTCAGACCCTGGTCTGCAGTGTGTGTCTCTAGGGGACTCTCTCTCTCTCTCTCTAGCAGAGAGCTCTCTGGTCTCTCTGTTCTATCTCCAACCCCTCTCTCTCTCTCTCTCTCTCTCTCTCTCTCTCTCTCTCTCTCTCCCCTCTCTCTCTCTCTCTCTCTCTCTGTCTCTCTCCCCTCTCTCTCTCTCTCTCTCCCCCTCTCTCTCTCTCTCTCTCCCTCCTCTCTCTCTCTCTGTCTCTCCCCCCCTCTCTCTCTCTCTCTCTCCCTCTCTCTCTCTCTCTCTCCCCCTCTCTCTCTCTCTCTCTCTCTCTCTCTCTCTCTCTCTCTCTGTCTCTCTCTCTCTCTCTCTCTCTCTCTCTCTCTGTCTCTCCCCTCTCTCTCCCTCTCTCTCTCTCTCTCTCTCTGTCTCTCTCTCTCTGTCTCTCTCTCTGTCTCTCCCCCCCTCTCTCTCTATAAGGTAGTGAAATAGAAAATAAACATAAGTGAAATAAACAATTAAAATTAACAGTAAACATGACACTCACAGACGTTCCAAAAGAATAAGACATTTTAAATGTCATATTATGTCTGTATTCAGTGTTGTAATGATGTGCAAACAGTTGAAGTACAAAAGGAAAATAAATAAACATTAATATGGGTTGTATTTACAATGGTGTTTGTTCTTCACTGGTTGACCTTTTCTCGTGGCAACAGGTCACAAATCTTGCTGCTGTGATGGCACACTGTGGAATTTCACCCAGTAGATATGGGAGATTATCAAAATTGGATTTGTTTTCTAATTCTTTGTGGGTCTGTGTAATCTGAGGGAAATATGTCTCTCTAATATGGTCATACATTGGGCAGGAGGTTAGGAAGTGCAGCTCAGTTTCCACCTCATTTTGTGGGCAGTGAGCACATAGCCTGTCTTCTCTTGAGAGCCATGTCTGCCTACGGCGGCCTTTCTCAATAGCAAGGCTATGCTCACTGAGTCTGTACATAGTCAAAGCTTTCCTTCCTTTTGGGTCAGTCACAGTGGTCAGGTATTCTGCCGCTGTGTACTCTCTGTGTAGGGCCAAATAGCATTCTAGTTTGCTCTGTTTTTTTGTTAATTCTTTCCAATGTGTCAAGTAATTATCTTTTTGTTTTCTCATGATTTGGTTGGGTCTAATTGTGCTGTTGCTCTGGGCTCTGTAGGGTGTGTTTGTGTTTGTGAACAGAGCCCCAGGACCAGCTTGCTTAGGGGACTCTTCTCCAGGTTCATCTCTCTGTAGGTGATGGCTTTGTTATGGAAGGTTTGGGAATCGCTTCCCTTTAGGTGGTTGTAAAATTTAATGACTCTTTTCTGGATTTTGATAATTACCGGCCTAATTCTGCTCTGCATGCATTATTTGGTGTTTTACGTTGTACACGGAGGATATTTTTTCAGAATTCTGCGTGCAGAGTCTCAATTTGGTGTTTCTCCCATTTTGTGAAGTCTTGGTTGGTGAGCAGACCCCAGACCTCACAACCATAAAGGGCAATGGGCTCTATGACTGATTCAAGTATTTTTAGCCAAATCCTAATTGGTATGTTGAAATTTATGTTCCTTTTGATGGCACAGAAGGCCCTTCTTGCCTTGTCTTTCAGATCGTTCACAGCTTTGTGGAAGTTACCTGTGGCGCTGATGTTTGGGCCGAGGTATGTATCGTTTTTTGTGTGCTCTCGGGCAACGGTGTCTAGATGGAATTTTTATTTGTGGTCCTGGTGACTGGACCTTTTTTGGAACACCATTATTTTGGTTTTACTGAGATTTACTGTCAGTGCCCAGGTCTGTCAGTGCCCAGGTCTGTCTGGGCCCAGGTCTGACAGAATCTGTGCATGAGATCTAGGTGCTGCTGTAGGACCTCCTTGGTTGGGGACAGAAGCACCAGATCATCAGCAAACAGCAGACATTTGACTTCAGATTCTAGTAGGGTGCTGCAGACTTTTCTAGTGCCCTCGCTAATTCATTGATATATATGTTGAAGAGGGTGGGGCTTAAGCTGCATCCCTGTCTCACCCCACGGCCTCTTGGGAAGAAATGTGCGTGTTTTGACAATTTTAACCGCACACTTGTTGTTTGTGTACATGGATTTTATAATGTCGTATGTTTTACCCCCAACACCACTTTCTATCAGTTTGTATAGCAGACCCTCATTTCCGTTCTGGTTCTGGAATCCAGTGGGTCGTCTTTAATAGTTGATTCTAAGATCTGTATATGTCGTGTCCTTGTTTGTTTAGTGTTTTCCAATTTTCCCAGAAGTGGTTGGAGTCTATCGATTCTTCAATTACATTGAGCTGATTTCTGACGTGCTGTTCCTTCTTTTTCCGTAGTGTATTTCTGTATTGTTTTAGTGATTCACCATAGTGAAGGCGTAGACTCAGGTTTTCTGGGTTTTAGTTGGACAGGTTTCTCTATTTCTTTCTTAGGGTTTTGCATTCTTCATCAAACCATTTGTCATTGTTGTTCATTATCTTCGGTTTTCTGCTTGACATTTTTAGGTTTGATGCAAGGAAGCTGAGAGGTCAAATATACTGGTTAGGTTTGATGGAGGGACGCTGAGAGGTCAAATATACTGTTTAGGTTTGATGGAGGGACGCTGAGAGGTCAAATATACTGGTTAGGTTTGATGGAGGGAAGCTGACAGGTCAAATATACTGTTTAGGTTTGATGGAGGGACGCTGAGAGGTCAAATATACTGTTTAGGTTTGATGGAGGGACGCTGAGAGGTCAAATATACTGGTTAGGTTTTCTACCAAGTGATACACCTTCACTATTACAGTGGAACGT